>NW_027280241.1:100000-186902 GCF_046629955.1 Centroberyx affinis
GATTGACTTATACATTGCTATATATGGTTGGTCTGCAAATGTTATCAAAGAGTCTCATTAGAATCAGTTCTGGTTAAAGCATAAACTACCATAGACAACCAGCGTAGTATTGAACAATTCTACAATAAATATGTAATCAATGAAACTGCATCATATCAGAGGTGGAGTATGTGTGTGTGTGCGTGTGCACACTCATACTGACCGGGACAGCCGGGCACAGAGGGGAGCGGTCTGCAGACGTTGATGTAGAAGCTGCGCGACTTGGCCTGATCCGATGTATCTATGGCAACCCAGGGGCTGTCCTCCCCGTCCCGGCTCAGGTGACTCAGGTCGTACTCGTTACCGTGGGAATCTGGACACAGAATAGAAATGGATATTCACATGCACGGGAAAAGGAGGATTCTTCAAGGGTTAAACCTATTGTCTCTTTGGGCGATCCGATCGACCACTAATTTAGAGAGTAAGAACAATTCCCTCCGTGGATGTATTGAAAAATCAATAAGAATGGTAGCCTAACTAATAATGGTATATACATGAAAACAGGAGTCTCGCCTGTGCAGCCCAATGAACCTGCATTCTCTTGTTCTACCACAGGAGAGCGCCATTGCGTCCGTGTTCATCAAGATCTCTGTTGCAGAAGAAGAAGAGAAAAAAAAACAAAAAAAATCTGTGTGTATGCTTTGTCCTTACCGATCACCTGGCAGGCGACCGGGGCGGGGATGCAGGCCAGGGCGGTGGAGAACTCGAAGAGGACGTCGTGGGTGGTCTGGCCGGACGAACCCATCTCCTCTCGCACCAGCTTCAGAGAGCCGGGGTGGGAGTCCGGGTCGCACACGAAACTGATGGTGAAGGTGTTCCGGGTCGCTGGGGGGAAGAGAGAGATAAATACGGAGAGAGGGAAAAAGAGAGAAGAGCCGGGAACGTGGTCAGTTCCTTCCAGTAAACGCTGATGTTGGTTTGATAGGAATGTGTACATTTCAATGTGTTCCTGTTGCCATTCAAAGCTTCCCGGTTCTCTACAACTTTTATTTGAAAGACCAAAGAAATAAACATCTCAAAGACGATACTTGGACAACGGCTGCATCCGTTGGTGGGGTCAATGTTAGGTTTTTTTTCTGTTTATTATCAATTAGCGATTTCAGACTTTATAACCAATCTTGAAATTACCATGTGCTATGTGAAATTTCATTGAGACGTAATGAAATAAACCAATATCCACACAGCAGCCAGCTGTGTTGCTGTTTTCACCTCTTTTCTAAAGCTTGTTGTCAAATTCCGCTCCTGAATGAAGCTCCTCCCGCTCCATTCAGTAGCTTTTAATTTCTTTAAAACTAGCTTGTCTCCTCCCTCGCTGTTTAAAAGCGATGCTCCCCCCCTCCCATTCCTGAAAATAAATAGATAAATAGTGTAATGACGGAATACATGAAGCGAGCGAGTAAACCTGTTAAACTAGTAAACTTGTTAAACTGGTAAACTTGTTAAGCTGGTAAACTTGTTAAACTAGTAAACTTGTTAAGCTAGGAAATTTGTTAAACTAGTAAACTTGTAAAACTAGTAAACTTTTTAAGCTAGGAAACTTGTAAAACTAGTAAACTTGTTAAGCTAGGAAACTTGTTAAGATAGAAAACTTGTTAAGCTAGGAAACTTGTTAAGCTAGGAAACTTGTTAAGCTAGGAAACTTGTTAAACTAGTAAACTTGTTAAACTAGTAAACTTGTTAAGCTAGGAAACTTGTTAAACTAGTAAACTTGCTACCTGCCTCTTCACTTGTCATTGTGGGACATGTGACCTTCAGCAGGAGAAAAATCTGGCAAAGTGAGACTGGTAACCAGCGACACATTTAGCTTAGCTGTTAGCCTTTATGAACGGTGCTTTGCTAAGTTTGTCCTTAGAAGGCCTCCGTAGTGCAGTGGCTTTGCTGTGCTTTATTTACAAATGTGTCGTGGTCTCTGTCGCCCTCTAGTGGTCCGAAAATTTTGCTTACTGCAGCTTTAACTCATTGAATCAATGTAACGTTATGAAAGGCAATACCAAAGCAGCGAAACTACTAGTACTCGCAGTGTGAACGCATTAAACCGAAACTTGACCCCTCCGTACATGTTACCTGTGGGTTTGTCCAGGTTTCCCTTGTATGTTAGTGTGAGCAGGCCGTCGGTGGAGTAGTGGAGGGTCTTCTGCACCCCCACTGGGCCGAGGGGACGCCCCTCCTCCAGCTCACAGCCGGCCGCGCCCTCCCCGCAGGCCGCCACGTCCGCGCAGATGTTCACCTACAGGGTGGCGGGGAAGGGGGGGGGGGGTTATGCTTCTGTAGGGTTGTGAAGGGAAGTGTGTGTGTGCGTGTATCCGTCCTACCATGAAGGTCTTGCCATTGCCCTCCGCCTTGTATCCAGTCTTGGAGGCCAGACGCTGGAGGTTGAACTCAAAGCCAGTGTTAGGGTCCACCACAGAGCAGCTCTATGAGGCACACACACACACAAACACACACACAGTCGTGAATCATGTTGATCCTGAAATCCTTGGGCTGTACCGACTCCTACAAGGACATCAACATAGCCAACCATTTTTTTTTGGAAATCTTTCCAAGCATTTTTTTTTTTATATTTTAACATCTTCATCAGCTCAATTTCCCAAACTAACACTTGTCCACATCATTTTCTCATCTGTCTGTATGCATGGATAAGTCAGTGAGTTTTCGATGAGTTCAAATGTAAGACAAGGTAAGAATATGCGGTCTTGTAGGTGAACTCACATCGTTCTTGGTGGTCTTGATGGCGCAGGCGGCCCTAGTCTCCCACATGAAGTTGGCGGTACAGTTTTGGTACATCAGGAAGCGCGGGCTCATTGACTGCACAACAGGGAACACAAACACACATCAGACACATGCAAAATGTTACCATTAACACACAGACCACTCATCAAGTACTTCATATATCCATAAGTTATGTTCAAACAAGTTAAAGACACATAAACTGAAACGCTGCTTATAGAATAAATAAATATGAACAGAAATCCATTAGCAAGTGATGACAGTGTGTGGGTGTCCATCCTTTTAAATTTCCATGTCAAACAATTACAAGTTTCCCCTAGAATTGTATTCTTGGCAGGGTGGAAAAGCCTTATATTTGTGTATACTGGTGTAGAAACTGATCAAAATATTGCATTAGAATCAATTCAATAAGGGCTTCCCATAGACAAACAAGGAAGTACTGATCAATTATTAGGTGCTCTGGAGCAGTGATTCTCAACCTTTTTCATATCAAGGACCCCTAGTTTAGTCCACATTAGGGCCACGGACCCCTTTTTGATGAGATTTTGTCTCTCGGACCCAAATCTGAGAATATTGTTATTGTTAGATATGATTTTGTCCAGAATTCCATGACTATCTGTATTGTAGGTAGATAACAGTGAAACTATGATCAAAATAATCATTCTTCTACATTCTCTAACTTCTTGTAAATGAAATGCTGAAGTTTAACAATTCATCAATTTGCTGGGGACCCCCTGGAACTTGTCCCCGGACCCCATGTTGAGAACCACTGCTCTGGAGGACCATCACTATAATATCTGCAAACTGCAAACATATCTCCAATATCTGCAAACTGACACTGGTCTACTGTGCACTATCTAACGTGTGCCGACTCACCACAGGTCCCCTGGAGCAGACCAGGTGGATGAGTGTTGTGTATGTGAGCTGCAAGCCATCTGATTGGCAGGGGGAGCCGTCGGTCAACTCCAGCAGCAGCCGGTCCCGCCCCTCGATGATCGGCCCCCGTTTGGCGACGCCCATGTTGGGGACCGACACGGTTTCTGCCATAGAGCCCTGAGGACAGAGAGAAGAAAACACTTACTACATTTCATATCGGAGACCAGGCCGTGGACCACGTAGCACTTGATACGGGCTCCGGGTTTTGTGCTCCTTACACCGGGTTATGCGTCTTTGTATACTGGGTTTTCATGTGGTGTCTCTGTACTATGCTTTTACGGACCTGCTGCGACGAGTACTTCGTCTGGCAGACGGACGCCAGGCGGTCGCAGCCCGGTACGGCGTTGATAGGCCGACATACGTTGATGTAGTACTTCCTCAGGTTGTTGGAGTCGGAGAGATCCATGGTCTGCCAGTTCTTACTGGAGCTGGGGCGAGACAGGCTGGAGTGGAGAGAGTGAGAGAGAGAGAGCAAGAGACAAAGGAAGAGAAGAGTCAGGCTAGAGAGACTAGGCAACTGAACCGACCGTGAAAAGACTGGATATCAAACGCTGGAATTCGTAGATTCTTTTTCGATCCACCGTCGTAGAAAAACACTCACTTGAACTTTTACACTCTCAAAACCAAACTAAAACAGAGGTGGAAGACATTGGTGCTATTACTTGAAGCACTTGTTACCTGGACAGGTCGTACTGGTCCAGAGTGTCGGGATCCGTCACCAGGCATTCGTGAGGCCTTTCAGGACACGCATAGGAGGTATACCAGCGGAAGTTATACGTGTAGTTGTCCTCCACCTGAATTCATATAGTGAAGATAAAAATATATCCATAGGGACATTGGGAGGCTGCAGCAGCAAAATAGTAATAGCACAACAAAGAAAAAGCGAATATAAATACGAGCAAATGGGGGTGTTGAATACAATGCAACAGACACTTACAAGCATATTAAGTAGAAGTGAAAATATACTAAACAATGAAATTATATGGTATCAAGTAAGTGAGAAAGTATAAAATATATAAACATACAGTATATGCAATATATCCAATGAGAATATGGGAATGTGAAGAAAACAAATATGTGAATTTGCAGCTTATACTAGGCTTGGACCGATATTCAATATTATCGAGTATCGCGATATTTCGTGAATATCGCGATATTTTGGCGGGACAGTATCGTGATAGAAAATTTTGCATATCTATAAAAGGCCTTACAGGGAGTGTCTAGAAGTGAGACACGTGGGATATTATATATGCATTATTTCCAATTTACAGATGTAGGTGTGTACAGAACGGGCAGAGACGCAGTTAGAGGAGTGGGGGGGGGGGGGGGTTTACCTGGAATTCGGGTTTCCCGGCCCCGGCGTCGCGGTCGCACAGGAAGGAGATGAGGGTGGAGCGCAGGGTGTGCTCTCTGTTGTTGTACTGGGAGCCGTTGGCGTAGCTGAGCTGGATCAGGCCGTCGTAGTAGGACAGACGGGAGTTGGATTCCCCCAGGCTCCACGAGTTAGAACTGAAGAGGAAGAGGAAGGTAGGAAAAAATGCTATAAAGACTGACTGCTGCATCACTCGGTTGGTAAAGCATTGAGATCCCGAGAGAGGCAGTTTAGCACCAAGCTGGTCGCCACTTATCACAAATTATGTCCTTTTATTCTTCACCTTATAAAGTACTATTATGATTTCCTTTGTTAGGTTAGACATAATGGGAGGTGGATGAGTATTTCTAATTGTGAACTCTCTGCATTGTACTATTGTCATTGTTTTCTCATTTTAAAACAAAAATTAAATTAACAAAACAGTATTAATTCTATTTAATTATAATGACTATAAATACTGTCTGCTAGTCTTCTCCTCCTCCTCCCCTGTGTCCAACACAGTGTCCTGACATTCCAGCTGGGTTTCCGTTATCCGGTAATTACCGTTTTTTTTTACCGGGAAAATCTGTTGAAGTCCGACATATTTAAATCTCTCCGGTCATAATGTCCGGTGAAAATAATTCCCTCTAAGCACAATTATTGGAACATTGTGCTCCTTGTTTTACTGAGACTGAGTTACAGCAACAGGTTGAGTTCTACTGCCAGTCTATCTCCTGACCTGCTCCAGACGAGTATCTTTGAGTATCTTTGAGTCTCTTTCAGTAAAGTAATAATAAATATTGCACTACGTGAGTTGATTTAAGTGACATGAGACACAACTGGGGAGGATTTACTGAATTGTTTTGAATGTAGTGTAATGTATTAACCAATCAAGGGCGATGTGTGTGTGTGTCGGTTGAAGGTAAGATGCCTTTGCAGTTTATTTTTATGACTTTTTGCTGGGCTGTGCTTTTTACATATTTACTGTGTTGTTTTTCTTGGTTGTCGGTTGCGTATTTAGCAATTGGCAATGTGTGATGATGGTTAACGGGACATGCACGTTGCGCATTTGGCATTGCGTAATGGTGAGAGGGACACGTAGTTTTTGGCATTTGGCATTGCGTAATGGTGAAAGCATATGGCAATTTGGCACCAAAATACATGTCAGGAACGAAGTAAAGTGCAAATTTTCATAGTAGATGATCCTATTTTTCTAGTTTGCATGGTAAGGTTGTGTGTGTGTGTTTGAGAGAGAGAGCGTTATGCACGTGAGTCTATTGACGGGACTTATTTTATTTGGCATATAATGTATAAGCAAAAGTAGCCTACTTTTCAATAAAAATATTATGAATCTACATGCCTTGATGATGTCATTCTTTATATAGCCTGCCTTTAAGCTCAATAAACACAGACAATATCTTCCAGGACACGTGGACCGGCACCAATTTTTTGGTGGACCGGCACCAAACGGAAACCCTGCATTCCAGATCCTGGTTAAGCAGGCTCCACAGCAAATATTAGTAAGAGTTGTAGGAGTTCTCTCAGGATCCAAGACCTGGATCCATTAGGCAGTAGGAAAAACAACAACATTCACCATCAGAAACATGGGTGAATCAAGACCCTGATGCTAAGCGGAGGCTTGCTGTACATTACCCCGCTTATTTCACAGCTACTTTCCAAACACATTCATCATTTGACACAAAATATTGATTTAAAATGATTTGATTACAAGTTAAAGTAACATACAAGCTTCTGCCAAAGAACTCGTCCTGCAGGACTGTCTGCAGTAACCAAGGAGTAAAGTCTTTTGCCACAAGGCAACGCTAGTTCATTTGATTAGCAATCAACAAAATGGACTGGACTTCTTGTCTGCAGAGTGATATGGTTAGATGTAAAAAAGCAGTCTGTTACATGTAACAGAGGTCTGTTATTCAGAAATAGCAGACCTTAGAGTACGTTCATTTGCCACTAGAACTGAGTATTCAACAAAGACGTGTAAAAACATACACTACACCAGTGGTTCTCAACGTGGGGTCCGGGGACCATCAGGGGTCCTTGAGGGGGTTCCAGGGGGTCCCCAGCAAATTGATGAATTGTTAAACTTCACCATTATTTAATTTAGTTTTGATCATAGTTTCACTGTTATCTCTATACCTACAATACAGATAGTCCTGGAATTCTGGACAAAATCATATCTAACAAAAATATTCTCAGATTTGAGTCCGAGAGACAAAATCTCATCAAGTGGGGGTTTGTGGCTCTAATGTGGACTAAATTAGGGGTCCTTGATATGAAAAAGGTTGAGAAACACTGCACTACACTACAGCTACTGGAGAAGAATCATGTCATTCACTAG
Source organism: Centroberyx affinis (assembly GCF_046629955.1). Classification (NCBI taxonomy): domain Eukaryota; kingdom Metazoa; phylum Chordata; class Actinopteri; order Beryciformes; family Berycidae; genus Centroberyx; species Centroberyx affinis. The sequence continues at coordinate 107,410 of NW_027280241.1, forward strand.
GGTTGCTCCACTCTCGTTATGCAAATATACCACCAAAGATCACAGAAATATAAACATCCACAAAAGTCAGGTCAACTTGTTCTACGAGGATTTTGCATAGGTGTGTGTGTGTGTACATAACACACAGGTGCATGTGTGTGCACTGGGGTTCAAGACCAAACGGCTATGAATATCGACGGTCTGTTAAAAGAGGCATGATACAGGCAGCTCAGTCATGCTGTGTGTAGAATTTGGTGGAGATTGAGCCAAGTTTGGAAGAGAATTGAAAAAAAAAAAAAAAAAAATAGCTGCAATTGCAAGGTTGGCCAGAAGGTGGAGCTGTGGCGCTATGGCCAAATGGTTTGGATTTTGAAAACAAGTGTAATATTGATCAAAACAACTGGACCTAAACACCATATCGGTCTATCCTTAGTGTGCATGCATGTGTGTGTGCATGCATGTGTGTGTGTGTGTGTGTGTGTGTGTCCACGTGGCTGCTTCTCACCTCTTGTCTACCTGGCAGGCTCCGCTCTTCTGAGGACACTTGGCAGCCGTGACTGAACCGCAGACGTTGATGTAGTAGTCGTAGACGCCACTGCTCAGGTTGTAGAAGCCGCCGTTGTCTTTGGAGAGAGGCGACAGGTCGAAAGAGAAACCTGGGGGTGGGTGGGGGGGGTGTGGAGGGAAGGAGAGGGAGATAAATGTAGAGAGAAGGGGAGAAAGAGGGAGACAAAATAGAGGCCGGTGATCCAGCATGCAACGTGTGTTTGGGTTACACCGATCTATCGTTTTTTTTCCCGATGTATCTGTATCGTTAGTGTTTATCTCATATCAGTTGAACCCTTGAGTGTGTGTGTATGGGGGTGTGTGTGTGTGTGTGTGTGTCCTTGTCCTACCAGCCTGGGCGTCCTCCACCTTGCAGTCGTCCCCCTGGGTCTTCGACAGGACGCAGGCGGCGGCGGTGTACCACTCCAACTCGTACAAACACCCGTCGGGCGAAACGCTGCGGAGCACCGGGGCGCTTTCGAGATCTCCTATGGGAGGAGAGAAGAGGAGGAAGAGGAGGAGGAGGAGGAGGAGGAGAAGGAGGAGAAGAAAGGAGATAGGAAGACAGAAAGACTTGGATATAAAAATTGAAGGAACACACGGAAAAGGGCTGTCCTGTTCTAGGACGTCCTGCCGCTCTACCCTCGGTTGTCCGACCCACCTGGTTTGCACTTGAGGGTCAAGATGGTTCTGATCTTCATCCCCGTGCTGCACTGGTCTCCGTCGGTGTACAGCAGTCGGATATCGCTTCCTATTTCAGTCTGCTGGGGGGAGGAGAGGAAGCTGCCCAGATTGGTGGCCTTATGCTCCTTATCTGAACCAGAGAGACACAATCAGTACAAACATACTGGCAAACATAGTGGTGCAGTCCAAAAAAGCGGAATGCACCATCTCTAGATGCCACTAAAGGACATAGTCTAGGGTTTAAAGTATACTATAAAAAACTATACGTTACGTTGAAACTAGTTTGACACTAAAGCTGCGTTTTTGTTTAGTTGCACCATGGGGACTTAAAGGATAAGGCTGGTGTTTTTGCATTGCAATGCATTACAAAACACCAGCCTTATCCTTTAAGGTACATCTTAACTAGTGGAGAGTAAAGGAACCATTAACCGAAACGTTCTTCTGTGGCCAATAAAGTGTGTGCCAAAATCAACTTCTTGTGCTGCAATTTAACGGTAGCCTAAAATCAGTGGTTCTCAACGTGGGGTCGGGGGCCATCAGGGGTCCTTGAGGGGGTTCCAGGGGGCCCCCAGCGAATTGATGAATCGTTAAACTTCCCCATTACTTCATTTACAAAAAGTTAACACAATTAGAGAATGTAGAAGAACAACTGTTTTGATCATAGTTTCACTGTCATCTCTCTACTTACAATACAGATAGTCATGGAATTCTGGACAAAATCATATCTGACAATAAAAATATTCTCAGATTCGGGTCAGAGAGAAAAAATCTCATCAATGTGGACTAAATTAGGGGTCCTTGATATGAAAAAGGTTGGTGTTCAGTTGGTGCGACCGTTCTAATTCAAAGGCAGGTTTTGTGTTTGTTTTGGTTTAGATTAATCATTCATCTTTGTGCCTGCAGGGGGTGCCATGTTGCATTAATGTTACATAGTGTGCCTGGTGCAACAGGCTGTAGTAAGTCTGAAGACATTTCTAAAAAATTGAGAGTGCAGTTTTTTTCCATGGAAATCAATAGAAAGACATTATTAGGAGGATCTGGGCCCTTTAAGAACAAGGCTAGAACTTCTATAAAAGCAAGGTTCTTATTTCTCTGATCTCTAGTATCTCTGATAGTGGATTTGATTGCTAACCCTAACCCTAGGATAACAGGTTTCCCACTATAAAATGTATGGGATACACCCTAGCATGTCAATGACTTCCCATGACTATTTCTACGACTACATCCATGACTTGCAAAGCATGTTTACATGTGTATAACAGGAGCAGATATTCCGCCATCTAATTATGACTGTGTGCAACAAACTGAATGCCAATTGAGAAAAAAAATTCCCAACACTTGCCCACGGCGCAGATGGCGGCGTCCTCTGGGCAGCCAATGGCGGCTCCTCTCTGGATGACTTTGTGACAGACGTTAAGGTAGAAACGTCGCAGGTCCGACTCTGGAGAGTTGGCGTCCACCGCCTCCCAGTTCGTGCTGGACTCAGACTCTGCGGGAAATGAGGGGGGTGGAGGAGCAACGTGGAGAGACGGAGAGTTGTTGTTTTGAGGACATGCTCTAAAAGTAAAGTAACTGAAGATTTAGGGTGAGGGGTTAGAGAGAACTTGAGCTCGACCAGCATTGGTTTTTGAGGGCCACTGCGGGTATTTTTTGGACCAAATGAGCGTTTCAGCATGTTCACATCCCAAGAGATATTTTTGTCCCATCGGAAAAGTTTCATATTGCCCCGGAGCACGTCATTGTTAAAGTATTGATTCAGGACAGCTTCGTTTGCCAAGTACTCGAGGGCTAGATTGGTGCCGATCCCTCTGGATCAGCTCCCATTCGGGATTCGGGTTTGACAGATATGGATTTTTGAAGGCAGGCACAGACACTTAGTATAGCTTCGTATTGAAGCTGTTGATAGGCATTATTTTTTGCATATGTAGAAAGAAATATTCAATATAAGTATTTTCCCCCATAATTATATTCTTGTCAGGGTGGAAAAGCCTCTGAAACAACATTTAGACCATGGGACACTTAAACTCTCCATTGAAACCCAGGATGATAATAATAATAATATTAATAACAAACATATTCATGCATATTCGTGTGGAATCTGATCAAAATGTCACATTAGAATCAATTCAGGTTAATGGCTTCCCATAGACAAACAGTGTAGTATTGATCGATACAAGTATGTAATCAAACAACATCATATCAGAGGTGGACAACATTGATTGGCCAATAATTGGCGCAATATATTGGCAATTCAATCAGATCAGTCTATATAATCAAAAAGGCAAGGGAAATCCTGTTTTCCACAATATGGGACCTTTAAAAAATTAAGCAGTAACTTTGTTGTCCAGAACCAATTTTCTAAATTTTGCTGTTCCTAGAACTGCCTGGAAATGTGCAAATTTCCCCTAGATCATCAGGAATCTCATAGTAGGGCTGGGCGATAATTCAATATTATCGTTTATTGTCTTTCAGTGGAATCATATTGTGATGATATGAAGATATTTTAATATCGTGACACACATTTCTGCTGTCTAAATTGATGATGACAAGCAAACTTAAAAACTATGGTAGGTATGGTAGGAATATTATTTGAAAATTTCAGTTTTATTTGACACCACACCTAACATTACCATTCGGTTCGATGAGATGAACATTAATTTGATTATTTAACGTGATTTTGCATACATGAATCATATTGTGATATATACTGATATTGAGAAAAATCCTTATGATTATCATGATATTGATTTCAACCATATCGCCCAGCCCTATCTCATAGTCCAGCTAAATAAACTCATTATGCAGTCTGGCATCTTCAGGTGCATAAGTGGATCCATACTCATCACCACAGAAATGAGGAAATTGATTCCTCCAATCAAAACACATGATTAGACTGAGCTGTCAATCTCACCAGGGTATCGTGTGAGGGGTGAAAGGTCATAGTGCTTGTTCCCATGGGAGACTCGGCACAGTAAGTCCTCCTTCTCCTTCACACAGGCGTAGGCTGTCTGCCAGTCAAAGTAATAGGTGCAGTCTGTCTCGCCCGTAAACACCGGAGACCCTCGCCCACCTTTCTCTGAGGAAAACATAGCAGAACAAAGAAGGATAGATTAAGCTCTTGTTAAGTTTTGACCTGTAGGACAATTTGTTCTGAAGTTGAGAAGCACTGGAGATAAAACAAGGCAACAGTAAACATGATGCAGTCACCCTTTGAGTCAATCAGTAAATAAATGAGAAAGCCTTAAAACGGTTTTTCAAGAAACTCAAAATGGTGGAAAAGCCAATCAGCTTCAAGCAGGACTCTATCCTATGGGGTTACGAGCATCATTTGTGGACGCTCTGGCTTTTCCCCCCGCGCCCGTCGTCTCACCTGCGTCCTTGTTGCACTCAAAGTTGATGATGGTCATTCTCTGGAAGCCTGTGGAGCATCTGCTGCCGTCCGGGTAGATCAGAGTCAGATCTCCGTCTGAATACCTACAGAGGAGCGGGGGAGAGGTAGACGGGGCGGGAGGAAAGAGGGGAAAGTGAGGACAGAACGGAAAAAACAGATCGACAGAAAGATGGCACTGACTGAACCACTGACGAGATTTGTTCCACCGGATGACTGAATTTAAATTCTGAATTTGTATTGACACTGATTATAGAAATCAAACTCATGCTCTTACCCAGGTTTTATCCTATTAAAACCATATTGCATTGAAAAGTCTTAGGTATTTCGTTTTCTTTAAGATATTAAATTGATACTGGACTCTTGATTTGTTCTGACTTGACTTGCTGTTCTACATTTAGACTTGAGACTTGACATTAATGACATGGACTTGGCTTTGTCTTGACTTGGTAATCTACATTTAGACTTGGGACTTGACTTGGTAATCTACATTTAGACTTGGGACTTGACATTAATGAGTAACTACTGACCAACAGAATTGACCGATGGGGACCGACTGACTGGCTAGCCAACCACAACGCTACTGAGTGACAGCACTAACTTAGACTACCAACAAATTGAAGGCATTAAAGGGAATACTGACAGATGGACAGACAAGACGGACAAGACAGACAGACAGGTACCGTAGCGTCTGGTTCTGGAATTTGCCGGCGATCTTCTTGACGTCTCCGGTGCTTTTCACCTGGCAGGACGATACAGAATCGCCGAGGCCGCCGCATTCCTCGGCTGTGGTCTCCCCACACACATTCAGGTAGTAGGTGTAACTTACACCCCCGTCCCTGGACCCGGAGTCAGCATAGTACGGATGGTCTGTAGCTACACACACACAGACACACAAAATGGCATTAGCAGGTTCTTAAAAATGGGATCTGGTCCAGTCTGTGTCATCCACCTCTGATATGATGAATATAATGCAGTTTGATTGATTACATATTTATTGTAGAATTGATCAATACTATACTGGTTGTCTATGGGAAGACCTTAACGTCAATTTATTCTAAGACATTTTGATCAGATTCCACAGAAGTATGCATGAATATGTATTCCTAATCATATCGTTATTGTGGGTTTCAGTAGAGAGTTTTAGTGTCCCATGGTCTAAATGCTGTTCCATAGGATTTTCCACCCTATTCCATAATTTGGCATGAAAATATTGAAATTTAAAGTTACTGAACATCAGCAAAATGATAGGCTTCAATCTAAAAATATTAGTATCGGCCTTCAAAAACGAACACGAGCCATTAGTTCGATAGATACATAGACATAAAAAAATTATGTAACATCAGGAGATAATTCCAATGTGACTGTGCATGGAGTGTGGTAAGAATAGAAAAAAGCTTGGTCTATATTAGCAATGAGCTGGCAAAAATGAGGAAGGTCATTATCGATTACTCATAAGCTTACTTCCTTTAACTGGGCTAAACATATGTGGGACTGTGAGTCAATACTCCTCATAGCATAGATAGTGGTCGGCGAGGACGGAAGAATGCAAAAGACTACTGCATGTGTTTATGAATATGGTGGGAAATAATACATTTTCTCCCCAATTCCAAATCAAACAGTCACTGTGAATTTCATGAGCCAAAATGGGTGTTTTGATCTTCCACAAAATCACCTTGGTCGGCGGATGCGACAGAGGCAGAGTGTGTGTACTTACGGGCCAGGGTGAGGGGGGTGAGGTCTATGGAGATGTCGTGCTGATCGCTGGTCAGTTTGCAGGTGTGGCTCTCCAGGTAGTCTCTGTGGCAGGCGTACTCCGTCACCCACTCCACCTCGTAACGACAGTTGGCCCCAGCTGTCATCTTAGGATCGCTGCCCTGTGAAGCCATAAATCACTGGAAATCAGTACAGTAGAAAGCAGTGTCATCTGCATATATAGAACTCCAGAGGGACTTTTCCAACACCTGGAGTTTGATAAGGTGAACTGTGTGCATGTTATCTGTATATATAGTGTATATGGCCTTGTGTAATCCTGTTCAAGTGAATATGTACACTACCATTCAAAAGTTTGGACATACTCATTATTCTTTATTTTTACTATTTTCTACATTTTAGAATAATAGTAAAGACATCAAAACTATGAAATAACACAAATAGAATTATGCAGTGACCAAAAAAAGTGTTAAACAAATCAAAACTATCTTATATTTTAGATTCTTAGAAGAATAGTAGAATATGTATATCTGGATATGGAAAGAAATTCATACATAGGATCAACTTCACTATTTATATTTGTCTAATTGTCTAATTTCAAGCATTTAAGCAGAAGCCTTTAGATCAAAATGGCTTTAAGATAATGAAAAAATAGCACATTCAATCAGGTCCAAACTTTTGACTGGTAGTGTGTATACAATGTAAATTCACATATTTGTTTTCTTCATATTCCCATATTCTCTCATTTGTTATATACTGCATATATAGATATTCTTAGAATTTTTCACTCATTTCAGACTGCACATATTTCATATTTGGTATGTTTTCATATACATATTTTTTTATGTGTTTTTTTTCTTCATCTCAGTAACATCAACTGCTACTGCTGCTTTGATTTTAAACACCCTGTATGCTGTAATCCGTACTTTTTTGCTACAACCAGCAGCTAGTAAGAAAACATCCAGAGGAAAAAAAAAATGAAGATGACGAACAAAGACTTTGCCAAAACCTCAGAAATGGGGGTTTGTTCAAGAAAATATAATGTAATCTCGACTGAAACGGGACATTTTTTTCAGATTAAAACAGATTCAAGATAAACAAAAAAATTATGGTGTGCATGTGTTCTGAAATGCTCTGTACTGGTTTTTATTTGCCTGTATTACACCTTTCTCATGCCTATTGGATACTGTGGAGCATATTAGGGAGCATTGAGGTTTATTACTGACTGTGAAGCTCCAGCTCATCCCTCCACCTTGTATGCTCCATTTGACTTTGATACTGGACTGTGGAGAGCTTATTTTATAGATTTAGATAGATTTCCTCTTGTGATTTGGATTGTATTTTGAATTTACACATCCTTTTACCTTGCCATTTCTTTTATGTGACTCTGTTCTGGTTTTGCAGCCTATACCGTTAGTCTGCAAACGTTTCCGTTTTGTCATGATGCTGCTTTCTTAGCCAAGTCTCCCTTGAAAAAGCTACTCCTAATTCCAACGGGACTAACCTGGTTAAATAAAAGGTTAAACGAATAAAAATAAAAATAAATAAAACATACAATCGATGAAATGTATAATCACATCACCACTTGTTTTGTGTGTGCGTGTGTGTGTGTGTGTGTGTGTGTGTGTGTGTGTGTGTGTGTGTGTGCAACCCACCTCCTGCCTGCGTGAGGGACAGATGAATGTGATGGTGACAGCAGGGGAGTGTCCATTACAGAAGTCTGGAGGAGGGGAGTCAGCACTGACCTCATACTGCAACCTCAGTCTTGAAAGAGAAAGAGAAGAGAAGGGAAGAAAGAGAAGAGAAGAGAAGAGAAGAGAAGAGAAGAGATTAAGAAAATTACTTAAAAAAAATCAAAAACAAACGTTAACAATTATCCAGAAGAACTGTCCCATCAAGCTTCATATCAGAAGCTGGTGTTTTTTTAGTCTAATTCAAACAGGCCACAGAGCTGCTAGCTGTTAGCGGCCCCCATGTATACTCAATAGGAGGCTAGCATTAGCTGGCATACCTGTCGCTGGACACCAGCTCTAGCTGCTTCGTAGGAGAGCCCATGCTGTAGGAGCCACGGCTGGTGGTCAGACAGGCTGCCGAACCCTCCGGACAGGGCTTGTCTGCACGGTCTAGGAGAGCAGGAGGAGGGAGAGGAAGCGGAAGAGGAGAGATAGGGGAGGAAGGTTGAGGAGAGAAAGAATAGGGAATTAGGGTTGAATGAATCAATATTCCAGGGTTGGGGTCAATTCACTTTCAAATCAAAATACCAAGCAAAGCTGCTATTCTTGCTTTAATCAGAATTTTCTCTTTTTATTTGGTAATGGTAAAGAAAGCAACCTGGGTTGCTCACGTAGGTCACATTAATGACAAAACAAAAATTATTAAGCACAAATTCAGAAAATAGCACTCTTTAGAAGTAGTATAAGAAAGTAGTATGTAAGTATAAGCAGTATATAAAAATTATAGAATTATATAAAAAAGTAAAAATTTAGGAAATGGGTATTTATTCTATACAATATGCTACTGATAATGATTTGAATGAAAATCCACTTTCTGAATTGGATGAACTCAAAATGAGTGGAAGCCGGCCATGCTATTCTCTCTTATATTTTCATTAGTATGACTATCAATGGAGAGGCTTTTCCTCCCTGAGAAGAATACAATTCTGGGGGAAACACTGAATACTAATACTAATCATTTTTTGGCATGAAAACGGTCAAACGTGAAGATGTCGAAATCTTAGCACAAAATATTAGCCATCGGCCTTCAAAAAACCCATATCGGTGAAACCCCTAATTTATACGTTTAGGGACATTTTATCCTCCTATCTGCTCAGTCATCCATCCGCTCATTCATCCACTCTTCCGCTCATTCCATCGTCCATCCATCCGGGTACTGACTGAGGCTGCGGCAGATGTTGATGTAGAAGTCGACGCTGTTGTCGCCGTCGTCCACCAGGTAGCCGCCGCTCACTTTGATCAGCGGGTTCAGGTCGTGCTTCTTGCCGTCCGAGTCGAACACGTAGCAGGGCACCTGGACACAGAGGGGGAGGGGGGGGGTGAAGCTTCGCACTGCGGCACTGACACACATTCATTTGCATTCATTTGAAGTTGCATCCGCAGTTGGGAGAATGGCCCGAGGAGGACAGTCAACCCTACATGCAGAAAAAGGAGGGCTAGGGTCGTGGTTCTATACAGAGCTATAATAAAAAATATATATATTTCAAACCCTTGTTAAATTAAAGACCCTAGTGTGGTTGTTATAAGGTTCCTTTAATGCTGCATGCTAATATAGCATGTAATAACTAATGTAATAAAAAATGCCCCTCTAAATGGTTGAAAATGTAATAAACCTGTTTATATAATAAATTCCCAAATCATGTAAAAAGATCACATTATTACATTAACAAAAGGGGTGTTTTGTTTAACTGATTATGCAATAGTCAGTATTATTATTACATTATCCGTTACAAAATATGCTACTCCCTTAAGAAGTAATAATGGTGGGTTAATGTAATGTGATGTTATTGTTTTATCGGGGAATTTATTACATGAAGCTCAGTTCTTATTATATTTTTGACCCATTTAGAGGGATATTTTATGTTGCTACAGGGTCCTATGTAGAATCATGTAAAGAAAATGTCTAAAGTGGTGCCATTCAGGGTATCTGCAGGTTTTAGAAAGCCTAATTTAATACTTTTAAAGACCTTTTTTTAATGCTGCCTGAAATTAAATGTAGGACCAATTTAAAAAGCTGGCAAAGCCCGCCTATTCCTGATTTAATGTTCTGAGAATAAGAATAAGAATAAGAATAAGAATAAAAAAACACCAGGAAATTAGTGTTCAGTAAAGCACATAAAGCATATTGTACTTCTGGATTACTCTTAAGAATAAGACGTCTGATAATTGTATTTCGGACATTCTAATACTTTTAAAAGATCTTAAATTTAGATAATTAACTATTTAAGGACCCGCGGACACCCTGACAAAGGATTCTGCTTTGGTACAAGCGTAAAAGAACTATTTTCTGTGAACCCTTGTTGCTGAGAGTGTAGAGACCACATGGTTCCTTAACGGGTCTACGCTGTTTGAAACCCCTGACCGACACGGCGACGTGTGAAATCCACATCAGTCCAAATCTGCGGCTAAAAGCGTGTTTCATTCATTTCACGCGTTCTTTCGATCATTACGGGGAAAGGGTCACTCTGAGAAGCCATGTGACGGTCGTGTCATGCTGCAGTGAGTATACACAAGTGTTACATGTTCGACTGTTTCTATTTAAGGCCGTCTTGGTTCTAAGTAGACCATTTAGGAGGTTCACACTCTCCTACACAGAAACCCAGCCTGTCCCGAGTCAGCCGGCCCGTCGGACCGCCCCACCTACTTCTTTGTGTGGTTTGAATTTGCCCTTCTTGCAGGCGGCGTAGGTCCTCCACTCGAAGTAGTGCACGCACTGGGACACGGTGACGAACTCCGGTGTTCCCTGCAGCAGAGGAACACAGTGGGGTTAATACGACTCCATAAGGGCGACTAACAGATTATAGGCAGCTCCGCTCTGGAGAAGAAATGAGGCCAAAGCGCGAGGCGTGGCGTCACATGACATCGACAAAAAGACGTCTATAAACTTTGTTCACCGCATTCACACCCAGTACAAGAGCAGGCTACTGTCGGACACTGGGAACATTTACTTGAACAAGTTTCAATGAAATCAGTGAGTGTATTTATTCTTGGAAAATAGACATTTTTGCTCATAAGTTTTGGAAAAAGCTGAAAAAGTTGGTTTTGGAAAACAACAGAATAACTTATTTGGTAACATTTACTAAGCATTAACTAACCCTTAATTATTACATTACATTATTTAATAGTTTATAAAGATGACTATTAAATAATAGTATAAAAGAGTATAAATTAATACCTTAGTTAACATGAACAACATTAGTAAATGATTACCAGACACATTAGTTAACTGTTAATTAAGGGTTAGTTAATGCATTAACTAACCCTTAACAGTTAACTAATGTATAATTTACTAATGGTGTTCATGTTAACTAAGGTATTAATTTATACATTATTTAATAGTTTATAAATATGACTATTAAATAATGTATAAATTAATACCTTGGTTAACATGAACACCATTAGTAAATGATTACCAGACACATTAGCTAACTGTTAATGTAGTTAGTGACCCTTATTGTAAAGTGTTACCACTTATTTTTAAAATAGATATTTAATCAACCCTGTGTCAACTCGGCCATTTATTATTGATGCTATGAATTCTTGTTTTGAACTTTAAGACAAGCCTAACAATTTTCAATGAATGATAATAGAAAGGAGAGATTCCACATTCCCATTTAAATAAAAGCCTTCTAACTTTTGAGTTTCATTTCTCAGTCTCTCCAAGGAGTCTCTCTTTGATGAGTAACTGCCTACCAGGATGACATCACACATTAATACTGAAAACAATAAAATAAAAAACACATGCTTCTCAATGCTCAAAAGCGAGGCAACACTTTTACGTCTCACTTTTGCTGATCCGAACCCATATATAGGCGAACAATACTACACATGATCTGCGTGTGTTTGGAACCCATGGCCTTTTGAAAGAGTTTCAGAAGGACTTCTAGAGAAAAGCCACTTTCGTTTCCCCCGCTTCAGACTTCGTGGGAAGCGAGCGTCTAACGGTGGTCTTCTGTGGAGCCAGAACCCGCTGTTTTCTGACATGACAGGAAACAAAAGCATATTCATGTCAACCACACACCCAGCCGCCCCCCCCCCCCACACACACACACACCGATTGACTCTGCTGAAGAAATATAGAGCGAGGCAGCGTCACGGTTCTGCACCGTTTCCATTTAAAAAGGCGTCAACTCAAACCCAGGTGTAAAGCCTTAGGCAGAGTCTCTAGTTGCGGATTCAATGTAGTTTCCTGCATCAGCTGGGTTTCTATTCTATCTACTGTTTTTTTTTTTTGAGAAATATGATGTATTGAATATGAACAGCTGAACGGAAGCAGCAAAACTCAAATAATTCTCTCAATATTGCTAAAAAGATAAAAAAAATTCAAGATATTATGCTCATGATCGGCCCGACAAATGGTTCAAAAATAGCTTTGGGCTTTCTGAAATGTCTGTAAAAAAAAAAAATGTATAAGTCTCTGTTGTGGTTTTATAACCATTAGTTGGTACATTTCTTTGTTTTCGGATGAAAGGATGAAATTTGCCCATTATTTATTCACTTCGACCCAGCTGATGGAAAAGCACCTAATTCGCATTTTTATCTTTTTGTGACATTTAGGTCTTTGAGTCTTACCATGGTTTTCCCACACTGGAAGCTGATGCTGGTCTGGATGTTGTTGCTGCTGCCGGGGCATTTTGTCGTGCCGTTGTAGTCCAGCACAGAGTCAGAGTGCTTCTGCAGTGACAGCTCACCTGCACATTCAAACACAGAAGGACACAGCGTTACCGACAGGCTGTTAACACGCTGTCTACACGTTTCTCATTGAATGGATATGCAGATTTTCAGCAACGGTGATATATGATAGTGGCTAGAGGCCTTATCACTCTAAAGCTGAAGTCAAGATTCTTCACAACAATTATTACAATATGGAGGACAGAGTTTACATATACAGTATATATAATGAAATGTAGGTCCGATTGTGTTCAAAGTAGGGCTGAACGATTTTGAAAAAATATCTAATTGCGATTATTTTGACTGATATTGCAATTGCGATATGATTTGCGATATTAGAGGGAATGATAATTTATACGTCGTTATTCTCATTTTCATTGAAAAACGTATTAAAATGATTATGGTGTGATTTTTGCGGGGATCTGTACCAAACAAAGATGTTTTCTTAAGTCTGTAGAATATGATGTGTAGGCCAGGACATCTCTGCAGCACCACAATATTTCATTTAAAATGCTATTTTGACACATTTCGCCTTTAACAAATATTGCGCCTCCTGCGATTTGAAAATTGCAGTAGGCCATATTGCGATTTCAATAAAATTTTGATTAATTGTTCAGCCTTAGTTCAAAGTCACCATTTATTTTCCCATTGGGTGATTTTTAATAATTGACTATAAGCAGATTTCGCAGATTTGTGCCTGCCCAGGAAGATGTTTTAAAATGTTTGTTTTTTTTATTTTAATCTCAGGTTTGTCAAATTGACATCACATTATAGAGCACTGGCTGTGCAACTGTCATTTCACAATGCACAGACCACAGACCAGCAGTATTGCACCTAATCCGGTTTCAGATTCCTTTCGGGTGCTGTGTTGCACAAAGCGGGCAGTCAAACCTGGCATTTCTCTTTGATGTACTTTACTTACATGATATGTTGAGGAAGAAACCAATTTGCAATCAGCTGTATGCTGTACTTGCTTCACTAAATGAGTGATAATCAGGTGTTCATTATGATGTCTCATTAGCTTATACTACAGAGAGAGACTTTAGTGCCTGAAAACTGGTGCGATACTGTTAACAAGTCCACAGAACGTGCCTAGGCCATATGAAAATATATCCAAAAATATGAAATGGCAGAATGGCAGAACTGGCAGAGCATTGAGAAAGGGGTGTTGAAGTAATTAGAGCAAATTAGATGAACTGCCAAAAAATACACTCCTCGTGTTAGAAATCCATTGCAAGCTTTTCCCGACCAAATTCATATCAGTGCACTGGAGCTTTAAAGGTGCCAAATGTAGCATTTTGTGTTTCTCATGACATTTTTTTTTTACCCATAAACCCCACTCCACTGGTAGTGTAGAGGCCGCTAGAAGCTGCCAATTTTCTCGGCAAGGGTTTAAACTGTTGACGATAATTATTCAAATGTCTCAAAATGAGTGTGGTAATTATTTATTGATGTTAAAATGCTCCAGCATAGCACTTAGAAAACACTGCACAGCCCTATGAACTCCAGCCAGATCATTCACATGCAGACCGTTTCCCAGTGCTTCCCTGTTTCCCTTTGGCGTGTATTCACATGATGAATGAAGCCTACGCACTGACCACAGTGGGGTCGGGATATTATGGAACAGAGGTTAGGGAGGGGTTATCTGCTCAGTGTGTGTGTGTGTGTGTGTGTGTGTGTGTGTGTGTGTGTGTGTGTGGTTGTTTTACGGGGCAGTGGGTCAGGGGAGGTTGGTAGGTTAAAACATTATTCTGCCAGACTGTCTGCTACAGTACCATACAGAGATAAACAGCCTGAGAACGTGAGCCACTGTGTGTGTGTGTGTGTGTGTGTGTGTGTGTGTGTGTGTGTGTGTGTGTGAGTCTCAAACAGAGACAGAGAGATAAACTAAGAGACAGTGAGGACAGAGACCGTCTCCCCTGTAGCCCAATTAGAAGCAGACTTGGATCAAATAGCACCTGAAATAATTATCAGCGTTTGTTTTATCCTCTTTGAGGTACCACATGGGTGGGTGGGTGGGGGGGGGGGGTTACTACATTGAATGCATTTCATTTTCGTTCATTCCGCTGACCTTTGCTTGCATGTTCCTACTGTGTGTTTCCACTTCCACATTCCCAATTTAACTCAAAACTAGCTGATCTAGCTGCACCGCTCTATGAAGACAGCAGGATAGATATTTTCCAGCCATATATTTCTACTTCTAGTGTTGGAATTGGCAGTTCTGTTGATAAAAAAAAAAAACATTTGTGCTCCTTCTTTGCTGTATCCCAATACTACTGTGCTTCTGCAACGACCCAATTCCTCCAAGGGGATGATTAAGTTTCAACTCAGCTGTGTGTGTGTGTGTGTGTGTGTGGGCCATTCCTATTGTGTGAGCAAACTGCCTGCTTTGTATGTGTACATGCTTCTGATCATTAGATAGCCTGTATTTGCATACAGGACTAAAACATGCATGTCTGCTCCAAGGTTATTACAGTTTTGCATTTTTCATTAGTTTTTATTTTGATTTCGTTTTGACTTTTTGTTTTCAATTTCAGTTTAGTTGTAATTCATTTTTAAAGCGGGTTTGCTAGTTTAGTTTATATTTTTTGAAAATGATTAGTTTTAGTTTAGTGTTTATTAGTTTCAGTGTTAGTTTTAGTCTGTTTTTGTAATATGGGGTTTTTGTCAGGGGCGAGATTCAAAAATTCAAAATACTAGGCTTATGTATGAAATAAACTGACAAAGACGAAAACTAAAGACATTTTCTCTGCAATTTTAGTTTAAGTTAGTTTTGTAAACACACAATACAGTTTCAGTTAGTTATCGTTTTTATTTTTATTTCAGTTAACGAAAATGTTTTTTCACACCTAGTTTTCGTTATTTCGTTAGTTTTCGTTAACGATAATAACCTTGGTCTGCTCTGCATGACTATGCTTTTGTGTGTGTGTGTGTGTGTGTGTGTTCTCCAAACTCTGATATGGCAGGTCTTTTATCACCAGTGAGTCATAAAGGAATGCTATTCAGCAATAACGTGACCTACTAACACCAAACAGACAACTAGACAGCAGCAGCCTGTTGCAGCAGCTAAACTTATTATTCAGTTTTCATGATTTTGTTTTCAAATCTACATCGGCTCAGGATAAGAGGAATGCTCTTCACGATGTTTAGCAAATGAATGAGGTTGAATCGAGTCAATCTGAACACCGGGTCCACACAGGCAGAACGCTCACGATACTGGGCCTGTGATTGGACGACAACACGAGCTCCTCTAATCAAAATGAATTAAGCTGAGTGGACGCTTTCCCGTTCGAATTCTGCTCTGCTAACTTGCCTGAATGGAAGGACTTCGGCGACTGTTTAGCGAGGGGAGCCGATCGAGACCGATTCATGTGGGTTTTTTTTTTTTTTTTTCCCTTGTTGGGAGGGTGTGGAAAGCTGTTATTTTCCTCCAGTGTCACTAGCGCTACCACACAGCGAGCATGAACCGAGCCTTACGCAAGCAAAGTGTTTGGGGAGAGAGGAGAGAGAGAGGGAGAGAGAGCAAGCTGGTGTGTGAGAGAGCAAACAGAGAGAGATTCGCAAGACCTGTGTGTGTGTGTGTGTGTGTGTGTGTGTGTTTTTCTCCTGGTGTGCTCCTCCTCATGTGATAAGTCAGCTGGTATGAGTCACCTTCGACCGCCGTGTGATCACACTGCTTCTTGTTTGCTTTCTCGCAATCTCTCCCGCCTTACTTTCCGTTTTGTGGTCTTTCTCTTGACAAAATACAAGTCAAGCCTCAAGGAAAGTCCCTCTTAAATTACAAAATGACACCTTCTGACTTCTTGGGGGGCGTCTATCTCTCCACATCGGAAAGACCGTGTGTGTTAGGCACGCACGGCCTTGGCTATCCGTCCTCACAAATGTACCCAGAAAACGATGATTCATCTTAGCGGATTCAGCAGAGTGAGGAAGCTGAAATGGGAGTCACGTCGTCTATCTGAATGGAAGATATGACTGTAGTAGTGACTGTGGGTTCTGGGGATGTGTGTGCAATGTGTGGTATACAAGCCTGATGCCTCTACCTGTAACTTAAGACTAAGGCTTACTGAGCCTATTCTCTTCTTATCGCTCCTATCGAGGACTTTGCACTTCCTACTTCCTGCTGCAGAGCTCGCCAAAACCCCTGTGGTGTTTTCCCCAAAAACTCAAACCTGCTGTTCCAACGGCAATCTGGGAACCCATCGTCTATCGGACTGAGGACGATTAGACTCTGGGGGTGACGGCCAATATTTCAAATTAGAAAAGGTGGTAATCGGACTGTAAACAGGGTTACGCACGGAAGAGGAAGTCTTGGCCCGGATGTCCGCTGGCTACACCGGAAACCCCGAAATATTGGCAGTCGCCCCCAGAGTCTAATCGCCGTCGGACCGATAGACGATGGGTTCCGAGATTGTTCGAAGGGTAACAGACATGCAAAAGCCTGGAAACTATCATCTTCAGTGCACTGCTCGGGGCCTTTTAGCGAGGCCAAACAGTTCTGGCATCTCTGACGCTCAGACTCGCGGGGTCAGATGACTCGACATGGTTTCTGGCCGGGCGCTACCGAACACCCGTTTGTCACCGAGGAAAGGTCACGGCCTGGGACAGGAGGACAAGTTGTTGTTGTGCTGTTCTGAAATAACTCCCGGCTGACTGACGGACGGACGGACCGCCTGCCTCGGGAGGCCGTGGGTAAAATCAAAGGCAGCATTGAGAAGCTACTGTATAAGGCTATATGAAGATTGGAGCTTCCTTCAGTGAAATGAAACGGAAAATCTACTTATATTAGGGCTTAATGGCATAAGTGTCTTTTCCTGGTTTTAAAGGCTGCATTACAGTAAAGTGATGTCATTTTCCTGAACTTATCAGACGGTTCTAGCTGTTCTATTATTTGCCTTTACCCACTTAGTCATTACATCCACATTACTGATGATTATTTAGCAAAAATCTCATTGTGTAAATATTTTGTGAAAGCACCAATAGTCATTCCTACAATATTGTCTTAATATCGATATCGAGGTATTTGGTCAAAAATATTGTGATATTTGATTTTGTCCATATCGCCCAGGCCTAACTTACATGGGATATGTCACTGTACTGCAATTTCTGCAGCAGAAACACTGAGAAATAAAGTGACCACCATCACGTACTATATCAGATATACAGCCTCATCTAAAAGGCATTCAGCACAACACTACATGAGCAGCCATTCCAATAAGACAGGCCTGACACAAATTAGAACGGGTGACTCTACATATCAAAAGACCATTTCTGTCTTTACGATACGTCCTTCTTCCCAGAGTTGCTCCGTGTCTTTCCGAACATCCGAGGCGTGAATGCGAAGTGTCGGTAAATGTTAATGAACGGCCCCGGGGTGGACCGAGCCTTATGAGGTTTAATCAATTTGTCAGGAGGTGATTAAATGATTAAAAATGCGAGGGGCTGCCTCTGTTCGCTGAAGGTCAGGTCTGGAGACAGAGATTTCGCAGTGTACCTTTCACAAACTGAGAAACAGCAAAGCGAGCTGCATGAGTTAGGAACATTAATGTACATTTTGGCAAAAGTACAAGCGCTCACTTAGACAACAACAACAACAAATCAAAGGGATAGGAGGTTATGTCTTATCACCTATTCAAACTTGATAGTCATAGCATCTTATGTACACAGTAAATATGTGTTATGTTGTCTGGCGTCTGATAGAATCATCTATTTTGCAAACCAAGCAAATAAATCAATAAGGCCACTAGACATCAAAATTGACCTATTGACAATATTATTTGAGACGGTAATGATAGAATGATATTTTGCTCTACTGGCTGAAAATAAGCTCATAGACTATTGCAACTACTGGATATGACTCTTAAAAAAAATAGGCCTCTGTGTTGTACTAAGTTTCTTCCTTCACGCCTAATCGTTCATCTCAGCCCAATTAATTAGTAGCTGCATGGTGCATGTGGGGAAATAAAGGTGTCTTTTACTGTGACTGGGCAATTACACGAATAAGTAAGACGCGTGCCTCGGCACCGATTGTGGGGAATCCCTTGCTGATTTAAAAATTCTTCCATTTTTGTTAGGATAAAATGTAAAAAAAAAATAAAAAAAATGCAGCTTTCTCTCTCATATTCTGCCTTGCTGAATATGCCTGGAATTGCCTTGGAATTGCAGTGACTCATCCCAAAACTATTTTTCTCTGCGAATATGTCGTTACTAGTAGGCAAAGCGAGTGTGGAACTGGTTAGGTTTGGGAATGGAAACGGATTCATGATGGTGGATTGGACAACACACCCAACTTTATCCAGGTTCACTGACTGCTTCACATTTGGTCACTTTGAACCCAAAGAAATGCCAAATAGACACAGTTGCATTTGTCTTTGAATAAGATAACCACGTGCCAATCCAATCAAAGTAAAACAGTGGCTCGGTGTCAACCGGGCTCCTGATTGGCTGCCTCTTCCTCCGCTTCCTGGATGGCTAACTAGCGACTAACATTAGTTGGAACTTAACTTCCTTGGCAGGTGAGCCAAAAAGAGATTTTTTCGGACACTGCCATCAAAAGCTTTTAGAAAGACAGGAGGTAGGAAAGCGAAGACACAGCAGGCCTGCCACGAGAGAGATGTGCATCTTGCTGACACACAGCAGCCGCAGATTCGGCCTTATCAGCACAGAGATCAGATCTGCTAATGTACCGTTAATGCTCTGACTGACTGATCCATACAGCACTTCAGTGTTCAGAGAGCCTTCAGCGGTAACATCAGCAATAGGCCGGGGTTTTATGCGTGGTTGAGGCTGCTGTAAAAGCACATAACAAGCTACAGCAACAAACCCACAGCTGCTGGCACTCATTACCCTTATACACAGGGATGTAGTGGAGGGTAAACGCACCTTCTTTTTATTAACCCCCCCTTTCTGGCTGACAGAACACATCATGTTAAGTAGTATAAAACGGATGTAACTCCTATGAACACAAGACGCATTTAATGCTTTTCTGAAAATATAATTGATTTTCTATATTGGTGGTTGTTTGCCATATGATGAGTACTGACTGGAAGTCGCAGTTTACCCACCTTTTAGTGGGATGCTTTATGCTTTAGACTGGACTGGACTGAATTGTGGCTGAAACTGAAACTGAAACTGGGACCTCTGCGTACAGGCGGACCTTACAGGCATCTAGCCACACAGAGGACATGAACCAGGCATTGGTCTTGTCTTGGGGCAGCATAACGGGCCGGCTGCCATATCTGACTGTCCGACAGACTGTAAGGGCTTCCTCCTACATGCTGGATTCTGGCCTGCTCTCAACACAATATGCTCCAGCATTATCCTGTACAATAGCACTGCCAGAGAGAAGCCGGATATGTTAGGCTACATCTGGTCTTACTCCATTTTATTACACTGAGTTTGTCTCCCAGTGAGGGCAAACCAAATGTTGACAAGTCTGGCAAAATCAGGCAAATATCAATTTTGTGTTTAGATAATGCCAGCTTGTTGGTATGTGTTTATGTATCCATATGTATATCTGTATGGTGTGGTTATCTATGTGTCTGTGCATGTACTGGCTGTGGAAACTAATTTCCTGCGAGACAATAAAGACTATATCTATCTATATCTATATCTATCTTAGCTAGCTAACCATAGTATTTGGTCAGCTATCTGCCTTGTTAGCACACTAGCTAACGTATCTAATAGAGTCAAGGACTAGTAGTTGAATGTAGTTGCATGTTAACATTAACTAAATTAGTCAGCTAGCTAGTTAGCAAGCTAACAAAGCCAAAACCCAACTTTTGTTCCGGTTAACTGAGCCGACTTCTCAAGCTACAACTCAGCCACACCACAACAAGGTTTTTCAGGTTTCACTCTATTTCTAGCCTGGTTATATATTTAGACTTTGTTTCCGTACAGTCATTTCTCTAATGGACCTGCGTGGTGGCGCAAGAAAGGAGCAAAATTGGCTGAAGAAAGAGGAACTGTGTGATGCAACTGCAAAGCCTCTACGGTGTCCCGGTGCGCTCCAGTCTCCTGTACTCACCGACAGACTGCTCCGTCTGGGCGGTGAGGTTTCGGGCGCAGACAGCGGTACCGGGACCGCAGGTGGTGGATGGTGAAGAGTCACAGAGCTTCAGAGTGTACCCCACTTTGTTGTCCTGGTCTATGGCCTCCCATTTATAACTGCAACACAACAAATGAGGCACAATGACACAGAACTGAATCAAAAGTCTCCTTTGGTGCAGCAATTTCTAGGTGTTTGCGCATGAGTTCAGTATTACACTACAGCAGTCAAAGTTAGCAGCATTATTAGGTATCAACGGTCGACAGCTGGGTGGTTTTCATTTCATTATTTTTTTTTCCCGACTTGTCAATATTTGAACAGCAGGTGGGTGGATAGGGCTCCGGTAAGACAGGAAAACACTGTGTCCTTAGCTAACTGTCTGGTCTGTTTGTAACGTTACTAATGAAGCTCCGATACGTGCGGTTCTCTCCTCTCTAATGGAGACAACGTCATGCCATGCTCCATTCAAAAACAAGTCAATTTAATGTTACACTTTATCGGCAAAGATACAAAACTCCTATAATATAACCCAAGACCGTTTTTGAACAGTTAGGAACCCTTCATTTTGACAATAACCCATCCCGCCAAGCCGCACTTATTTCCGAAAAATGTCAACTTTTTGAGTTGTTTTGCTCATATGCCCCAGGCGTCATCCATCATAACACAGCGTGGGTGGCGATATCGAGCACAACTCATTCTAAAAGTTGGAGATTTGATTAATATAAAGTGCTGCTTGACGGGTCATTTGTATGCCGAATTTACCAGAAGATACTAATGATTCGTAAAAGGTCAAGAGTCACGTTCTACCAGGTACGCACGTCTGGCGATAAGCAAACCAACCATGAATTTGCATGATTTATTAATGCAGCTTGGCGTGACGGTTTCGCCACACAGGAGAGGATGGAACGTATGGGTCCTGTTTGTGCTGGAGCTGCAGTGTTGCTGCTGGAGGTTTATTTTACCTGCATAGGTCCTGGTACCACGGACTGCCGTCCTCCGCTCCGGACCGGACCAGGAGACATCCCAGACACACCAGGAACGGCAGGACGAGTTTCCGTGGAGCCCAACGATTAGATTTGTATGGAAATAGCATGTCGTTTGTGTTAGATATTGGCTGTGGTGATGAACTAGGACGACATGATACAGCAGTCTATCTAGTCTGGTCCAGACCAGCAGGAAGTGCCTGCATCACATGACATGACATCACATGATACTCATGACTTATGCTGCATTCAGGTCCTATGGGAAAACTGTCAAACCGACTTAACATTGCGTCGAGCGACGACTTGGATGTTTGAAGCTGTTGAAATTTTCTGTAGAGTTTGGTTGCCATTTCACACTGAACACGCATGCACTTAGTGATTATACATTTGAATTCATATTGCACAGCAGATGATATTGTTCTGTCGACCACGAGCAAAACGAACAAAAAACCCAGCAGTGGATTGGTGGCGTCAGCTGAAAGCTTTAGTAGTATGTTAACCCTCTGAAAGCTGAGGTGAAAGGTATTTTCTGATAGTATTTCCCACATAAAGGCTGAGATTAAGTGTATTCTGTAGTAGAAATTGCGTATCTACCGTTTTTCAAATGGGACCTGAATGCAGCATTACTGATGACACATCGGCTCTTTGTAGAGGGCTTTCAGGTGACATACTGTATAATCATGCACATAATACTGTCTCTGGACATATTGCGCCCTCTGGTGGCCATGTTGGAGTCCTTCAACTCTTAGCAGAAACATCTGAGAACAACTTCTATTTCTAAACTTAGGACCAAGCCGTCTCAACAGTATGGAACCTTGAGTTATCTAGTGCAGTGGTTCTCAACGTAGGGTCCGGGGCCCACCAGGGGTCCTTGAGGGGGTTCCAGGGGGTCCACGGCAAATTCTTGAATTGTTAAACTTCACCATTCAATTTAACACAATTAGAGAATGTAGAAGAATGACTGTTTTGACTCTCTACCTACAATACAGATAGTCATGGAATTCTGGACAAAATCATATCTAACAATAAAAATATTCTCAGCTTTGGGTCTGTGGCCCAAATGTGGACTAAATGAGGGGTCCTTGATATGAAAAAGGTTGGGAATCACTGACTCCTCATTGCTGAAAAGCTGCATGAACTGCATAATAACCTCTAAAACTTTGTTTCATAAATCCTGACAAATAGATAGGTTTGTTTATATGTTATGAACTTACCCATAACTTTAGCTTTTTATGCTCTTTACATATCTCACACTACAAGACCATTGCAAAAATAAGCTCATTTTGTCTCAGATGTCAAAAAAGCCCTGCTTTAACAACAGACTGTTCAAACTTAGAGTTGTTTACTTTCATCAATATGACCACCTGAGGCTTTCAGCATTAGTCAGAAACACTAGAGGGGCTGTCAATTTTCTTTCAATACTTTGTAGACCAAAACACGTTTGCTTGGTTCATTAAACTATGACCCATTTTCTATCTCTCCACCTCATCTTTGACTGAAGTCTGTATACCAAGGTCTGATATATTGGAGGTCCAAACCTTAGAGCAGTGATTCTTAACCTTTTTCATATAAAGGACCCCTACTTTAAGGGCCACAGACCCCCTTTGATGAGATTTTGTCTCTCGGACGCCAATCTGAGAATATTTTTATTGTTAGATATGATTTTGTCCAGACTATCTGTGTTGTAGGTAGAGAGATAACAGTGAAACTATGATCAAAACAGTCATTCTTCTACATTCTCTAATTGTGTTAACTTCTTGTAAATGAAATAATGGTGAAGTTTAACAATTCATCAATTTGCTGGGGACCCCCTGGAACTCCCTCTAGGACCTCTGGTGGTCCCCGGACCAGATGTTGAGAACCGCTGCCTTAGAGCCTATTCTCGAGCCTTTTCTCCGCCTGTACAACTGGAAAGCAGGAAGTTTTCATCTTATCCTGCCAACCTCCTGTTGTTGGATGCAGCAGTTCACCAGTTCAGCTTTTATTGTTGAGAAAATTGCAGGGAAATACGCAGTTTTGAACTGAGGTACCTGAGGCATTGGTCATTTCCCGCTATCCTGCCACTCGAAAAAGGAAGGACGTGATGCAGGTTCAATTATGGGTCATATTTGGTTTTGAATATTCAGTCTTTCCTGTTCTCTTGAAGATTATAGGTCCACTGTACTCAACTTTGTGATTGGAGCGGCACTTCATGATATGTTTGTGACATAACAAGTCAAAGGCACTTCCAGTTGATGTTGAGTTGGGCAAAGTTTTTTTCCTGTGTGGGTTATAGGGATTAAAATTCAATATATCGCAAATACAAAAATGTGACAAAACGTATCGTGGGGAAGGAAAATGAATTATTGTTCATTATTACAATTTGCCTATTACAATTTCACAATCTCTCCATCCAAATTACATTATTTGCCTTGTAATGACATTTTAAAATTGTTGTTTACATTCTAGCAGCCAATGGCATCGCTAGAAAGATTTGTGGCTCAGAAATAAACAGAATTCTGCACAGTCAGACTTTGTTGTCATTGAACCTTTATTTATTACATCATATCATTGTTGTGTCGAATCGCGAACCCCATATCATACCATACCGTTCATACTTGGCTTTTTAACAATGCTGGCAATGGTGAGAACTGATCTATACCCCGCGGAAGTACGGAAGCCATGTTCGTGAAGAGGGCCTATTCACACTTTTGATGTTTATCTCTTAAACCAAAGTGAAGAGAACTAGACAGTTTTGACATTGGTGATGCACTAAAGTGTATTTCCCACTGTGTTCCCAATCAAACAGCAACATTTAGCATAAATACATGTAGAAGAAACGAAACCAGAAAGAAATCAGATCAGATGAACTCAATACATCAAAGGCAAACATTCAGAGTGCAGCCTGATTTCTCTACCATCAGTGAGATTTAGCTGATTTCACAACTTGGTATATTAATCGCTGATTCACAGTTTGACTATAGTGCAAGTGGATTACATTGGCTCGACTTTGAAGCCTTGCTTAGCTAGTAATGATTAGCAGAACACTTTTTTTTTATAATAAACATCAGTGAAGCTGTATTATAGTGGTCCAGAGACTCTTGTTATGATTGATGGCATAACGAATTCCACTAAGTATCAGGATATTTTAGCCCAAAACCTGCTTGCCTCTGCCAGGAGGTTGAGACTTGGCTGCAGACGGACCTTTCAACCAGACAGTAACCCCAAACATACATCAAAATCATCACAGAAATGGTTGCGGGAACACAAAATCAACGTTTTGCAACGGCCATCTCAGTCTCCGGACTTGAACCCTATTGAAAACCTGTGGTCCGAATTGAAGAGGGTAGTCCACAAGTGCAAACCTAACAATATCAAGGATCTTGAAATGTTCTGCATGGAGGAGAAACGTTCAAAAAATGTTTTTTTTACCACTCACCTTGGCTATTTGTCTGGGATGCCTGGAATGCATGGCTGGATACATTTGCCTGGCAGGAAACAGAGCTAGGTTGGAGACTTTAAACACAGGAAGACAGGCTAGACATTTTAATCAGGATTCAAGACTGATTTGAGATGTAAATAAGGTTTGCTCCCCTGACTAGTCCTCTTCACACCAGCAAATATCAATCAGTCATTAGATGATCCCTGCTGTTGATGTCTCTTTTGATGGCATTTGGACTTATGACAGAAAGACTTTACAAACAACCAGTCCTTATGCTGGTTAATAAGAGAAAGAGACTGTTTGAGTGTGTGTATGGCGTCCCAGATACAAACTGCTGTCCAGCTGGAGATTGGTTGGTTTAAGTCTAGTGTTTTGGAAGTCCCACAACTTATGACTCTCTCTGTCAGCACTCCATCTAAATACACTTCTTAGTGACAGGGACTGGGAGACTTGGAAGTATATAGAGGGAACGATGAATGGAATCGAACACTGGGAAATTCTTGAGAACCTGCTTCATAGTGCCAAAGACCTGAGATCTTTGGCTGACTGCTCAGTGTGCATTTGGAAAACACTGATAATGGATCTTAGTACAAGGCTATTATGTTTATTTTGAAGTCAGCATCACTTATGGAGGGAAAGAATAATAAGATGGTCACCATAAAACAACATAAATGCTTTCTATTGTATTACGTCATGAGAAAGGACCACGGTGGAAATAAGCTTGAGTTTTACTGTTATCCTGAGCCTTTTCTTTTGATTCATGTATATCTTGTCTGAACAACTGTATATGTCTTATTAATTGAAATTTGTTAAATAAATTCACTCAATAAAAGGTAAAAACTTGGTGGAAACTACTTTACATGGAAGTGGAGGTTAACTTACACAACAAAGATTCAGTCTTGAATTGTCTTGTTGTTGTTTTTATTTAACCCCTAAATATGGCTTGACCAATGCAAGTTCTCTGCATTGTGGATGATCTGTGTTTGTATTCAGGATCAAAATGTGAACCAAGAAAATCTAAAAGGACAAGCCACAAAATGTTGTTTTCTCCAGGCCAAAATGTATGGAGGACCCATTAAAATATCAAATAATGAATTACTTTGTAATTTAGTCTATTTATTCATAGATTAATTAATTGTAAACAAATTTATTAATGACTATTTTTATTGTACAGTTAGTTATTAATTAATGAAATGCTTTATTACTATTTCCGTGACACTTGTGGTCCTCCATAAAAAGGTGATATTAGTCAAAGGAATGCAAGATTTGCCATGATACAGTCTCATTTCTATACAGTAAATAGGAACAGAACACAGATACTTTATATTATTCCTTTAGAGACAGGTTCATACTTTCAAAGCTGTGCAGCTGGCAGCAGTATGCAAAAAATGTATTTACAGCTCACCTCTTAAGGTCATGTACGTGGGATGGGTCAAGGGGATGCTGAGAAGTAATCCTATTGGTTAACTGGGTGTGTCCAGGTGTGTGAGACCGGTCAGGTGTTGAAGATAAATCCAACAGGGCAATTGCCTCCATGCCATTACAGTGCAGCACTTTCCCAAAGGGTCAGAGAAAATAGTTCCATTACCGGCTGCTGTCACCTCACTCAGACAACAACACATCATCATGATAGAGAAAAGCTCCACCAAACTCATCGTCCTCGTTGTCTTGGCTTCATGTGTGCTGGTCTCTGGATCCTTTCATTTTATAAGTTCTAGACAGACTTGGAAAGGAGCTCAACAGTACTGCAGGCAGTACTACACCGACCTAGCTATCATCAGGACGCAGGAAGAAGCGGACTCATTGTCCAACCAAGAATGGAAATGGATCGGTCTGCACAGGGAGAATCCTCTGTCTGTTTGGAAGTGGTCTGGACATGAGAACTCTGGATACACTAAATGGGCACCCGGAGAGCCAAATAACCAGAGCTGCGCCATAGTACATACTGGACACCTGAAATGGAATAGTAGGTCATGTTCTAATCGTTTTGTTTTCTTCTGTGATGGTTCCTTGGTGATGCAAAAGAAGACCTGGTACAATGCCCAGAAACACTGCAGAGCTAATAACAAAGACCTAGTTACTATCCAAAGTAAGCAAAAGGGACGCAGCTTGTCCAATACAAGGCTCATTCAGGCTTGGATTGGACTGTACCAAGATCTTAAAGACTCTTATGCATGGAAATGGTCTGGAGGGCAAAGCTCTGAGTACAGAAACTGGGGGCCAGGACAACCAAATGAAAAGAACTGCGTTGCATCCCAGAACAAGAAGTGGCATATTAAGTCATGCTATTTTCGTACTAAGTTTAGCTGCTACCGTGAGAAATTTCTCTTGGTGAACGAGAACAAGACGTGGGAAGAGGCTTTGGAGTACTGCAGGGCGATCAGCGGAGGCCCCAGCACTACTCTCTCTGGTTCTCCTCACCATGTGTACGACCTGGCCAGCCTGGAGTCTGACGGCGACCGCCTCCACGTCCAGGATAAAGTTCAGGCAGCTCCGATTGACCGGGTGTGGACCGGCCTGCGCTTCCTGGCTGGGCGGTGGCTGTGGGTGAACGGGGGGCAACTGGGGTCCCAGGAGCTGCCCCTGTGCCCGGCCCAGGGGCAACACTGTGGAGCCCTGGCCAAGGAGGGTGGAGCCCACTTGGAGAGCAAGGACTGCACAGAGAAAAGGAACTTCCTCTGCTCTAAAAATAGATGAGCACTTGGGGACATCCTGACGGCTCAGTTGGCTAAGATGTGTACGACATAACCACAGTGTACTGGGTTCTAGTCCGGCCTGGGACCTTAGTCACATGTCATCCCCCTCCCTTTCCCCCAATCTTTCCTGTCTTTCTCTACTGTCAACTACTGAATAATGGCAAAAATGCCCAAAAATATTTAAAATTGAGTAGATAGACTAATTTGCATGAATAGAAATAAGTTTGTGTGATGTATAGACATGTGTGATCATTGTTCTGGTTTCCATATTCAATTGTTGTAAAGTTACACTGCCTTGGTACTTAATGGTCATGTATGACAGATGCACATTGAATCACTTCTTCTCTTTTCTATTAATAGATAATGTATCCTGCATATTTGTTAGCATATTTTGTTCTTGTTCTCACCTTGAATGGCTGTCATGGTAACAAAACACCGTGTAGAGATTTTTCTGGTAACCTAGTCTGACATGGTAGAGTTTCTCTGAGGTTTCTGGTAGAGATACATTGCTCTACAGATGAGGCCATAACAGTAATCAGCAACAAAAAGGTTCTCAGTTGGAAAAATACAATCTTGTGGCTCTGTCTCTCATTGTTCGACCTCCTAACCATTATTGTTATCTAGAAACTAATAAAACACTCTACTGCTGAACTGTTTGCAAACTACTTGCCGACTGCCAAACATATATGACAGCACATACAGTGTCCTCCATAATTAGTGTCTCGGAGGGGCTGTAAAAGAGATGCAGCTAGAGTTTGTTGTAAAAGATTGACAGAGAATTTCACAAGAGCGTATCTTGATTCTTAAGGTCTAGCTGTGTTGTGCTTGGCAGCTACATTAAATAGAAAACCAAACATACAATGAAGGAACAAAGAGGGCCAATATTTCGAAAGCTATTTTTCATTTTGGAGCATTAAATGATCAATTATTGGATAAAACAATTTCTCTAAACACTTACTTTTCAATAATATATATTTTAGTAATTATTCTGAGTATAGAATATTGGTCTTTACCTCTTAGTCGTTTTTTTTAGCAGTCACCTTGGCTATTTGTCCCGGATGCCTGGAATGGATATGCATGGCTGGATACATTTGCCTGGCAGGAAACAGAGCTAGGTTGGAGACTTTAAATACAGGAAGACAGGTTAGACATTGAAATCAGGGTTCAAGACTGATTTGAGATGTAAATACAGTTTGATCCCCTGACTAGTCCTCATCACAACAAAATGCCAATCAGTCCTTAGACTGTGCCTGCTTT
Organism: Centroberyx affinis; assembly: GCF_046629955.1. Classification (NCBI taxonomy): domain Eukaryota; kingdom Metazoa; phylum Chordata; class Actinopteri; order Beryciformes; family Berycidae; genus Centroberyx; species Centroberyx affinis. The sequence continues at coordinate 136,528 of NW_027280241.1, forward strand.
TGGTCTGTCTTGAGATTTGGAATTTTGTGCCCCTGGCTACTATCAAACAATACTATATGTTGATTGTGATGTAGGAATGTAAGCTTATTTTCCTGTTGTAAAGCATCCTGTATAAGTGATTAAGCGATATGACTAAAATGTAAATGGTTATTGGACCAGTATGCTTCAAAGAGGTGTTGAGAGCTTGGTAATATTGTCTTAACACTGCAGTACAATGCAACAGACTGCTTGCAATATTCATTGTTGGAAGTTTTGTCCTCGTAAAAATAATATATGTTAAATCAGTAATTCATCTGATATTTTATGTCTTTATGTTTTAGTTGCCAGACTGATGTTTTTTTTATCTTGTGCTGTAATCAGGGCGTCCTTGAAAAAGAGAGCTTGCTCTCAATGGCCCACCCTGTATAAATAAAGGTTTACATACATATACAGTGCCACATTTTGTGGTGTTGCAGCCTGAACAGTAAATTGATTAATGACTTCAGTTTGGATAGTTTTTTTGGGCACTGATCTGCACACAATAACTCATAATGTCAAAGTGCATTTTTTTTTTGTTTTACAATAAGTCTAAAGCTCCATCTCAAACCCAAGGAAGCTTCCTATGTAGGTAGCATTTCTAGGTAGGAAGTTGAAATTAGAAAGTTGCAGTATTTGGTCAACGACCCAATGACGCGTTCACCAGTGGGAAAGTCTAATTTTTCTGAAAGCTTTGAGTTCACAACTTTTGACGTTTTCAGGGGCCTGTCATTTATTACAACATGGCGGAATCCATGGAGGTCCTTGCCATGGATTCTGTTCAGTGACGTGATTGACACAAAACACAAATTCCATACTGTTCACCTTTTCCTCTTCACAATGGTTGTGAAGCGCAAAATAGGTCAGTACCTGTTGGTATGGCGAAAGAGCAAAAGCAGCAAAAGCAGGAACTTCCTCACTACATTTTGTAGTATTTACAACCAAAAGCACTTGAACGCACAATGCATTGTGCTTTCAGTTCTGACCTGAAGGCCACAACTGTCTCATCCGGGTACATTCGGACACAAAACAGGTAGGCCTACCTTGTTTTGGTTGATTTATGAAGGAAGCATACAGTGGTACCTCAGGCAGAGAAGGACATTCCACAACCACTTGCAACACCAGTGAAGATGGACGAAACTTCCCCAAAATCCGCTAAAATGATTGGGGGAAGAAAGCCCCCACTTCGACAAAAAGTTTTCCAAAATGAACATATGACCGTAAAAAAATAACATGCATCTAACATTTTCAGTTCTTCATGTGATAACTATCAATAGAGTACAATAGATAACTTCTTTTGAACGTCCTTGAGATGTCTACAACTGGGTTTGAGTCCACCTGCAGCCAATGCAATTGATTTGGACATGATTTAGAAGGAAACATATCCGTCTATATAAGGTCCCACAAAGGACAGTGCATGTCAGAGCAGAAACTATCATGAAGTGCAAGGAACTGTTCACAGAATTGACACAGAAATGTAAAGAGGCATAGATCTGGGAAATATATGAAACAATTTCTAAGGTGTTGGGATTTCACAAGAGCACAGTCGACTCCATCGTTGGGAAATGAAAAGAAAATGGAACTAGTCAGACTCTGCCTGGAGCTGGTCATCTGACCAAACTGAACAATTTTGCAAAAGAAGGTAACAACCTAGGTTCAGTGTAAGAGTGGGTGTGATCTGACACAATGCAATCGAATGAGGCTTACTAAGGCCTCTTGATTAGGAACTTATGTCCCACTGACAGTTCATCTCTGTTGGCAAAATTTTTTAAAAAGCATACTAGAATTATTTTTTTTATTTTTTATTTTTTGTAGGGGGTGGGGGGTCAGAAAGATGGATGTGGACCAAGTCTTGAATTTGAATGATTAATTTGCCCCGAAACAGAACAGATTGTAACTTGTGAGATTACAGTGTTGGGTTCAATTCTTCAGGTAACATTTTGACGCACCAGCAGGTGGCAACACTCAGCTCCTGTGCTACTGACTACAGACAACCCTAACATTGAGAAACAAATCCATTTATAACAGGGAAGTTTTAGTCCTCGGTTTTCTAGTTGTTTCTCTATTTCATCATCAACAGTAATCTGTCTGGCCCATTGCATTTGGCTGCTAGCCTGTGAGCTGTGAACAATGAGGTGTTGTTGAGTGATTTATGGTCTAGTGCTCTGATGATGGGTTTCAGTACGTCATAGTAATAAAGTTCAAACGGCAGTGTATCTGATGCCAAACGTGGCGGAGTAGTGAATTCATACTCACTTTTTACACTTTCAGACACTTTCTACAGTGTCTGAGAACGTTTCAAATCATAGGGATCTATAACAACATATGTTTTTTCTTTTTGCACTTGTTTTCCCTGCACACTAGTCGTCAGGATGTCCAAGTGGTCTAAAGCAAGGGTTCGTGGTCTCTGGAATGGTTCAAAATCCCAACATCTGACAAGCAGTTTTGATACTCATTTAGTTGCCGGTTTCCCTATGATCCCGGACTTTTCTGACACCCTGTACTAAGTGGGAAACAAAAAGTAGCTATGGAAAAAATGTGTTTGAAATCTCACAACCTTTTTTTTGTCCTCTCCATCTCTTCTCCTCCAGTCATCCTGAATAGCAGTAGACGTCTGTCGCTGATGGCGGTGTATATGGGCCTGCTGTCTTGGAAAGGCTTCCATGGCGCATCCAGGACGTCTTGACATTCGAATGACCTGCAGACTTCCACTCTATCGTCAGACTGAGACAAGGGTCGATTATCTCTGGGATTAAGAAGTGATTGAGGACTCTAACGCTAACCCTGAACTGAACTGAACTCAACTTTGCTGTTTTGGCCAGAGGAAGGCAATTTTTAATGACAGCTGGGTTAGAAAACACAAAAATGCAAGGTTTAAATCCCTGAGTTTTGCTTTTTTTATTACATCTTTGGTGCTCAGCACTCATTGCTGTGGTGTTTCTGCACTGCACTTCCCGGAGATCACCTGTCAATCAAACAGCGTGTCCAGTACTGTGACGTCTTTTTCCTTGGATTTTCTGTTGATGCAGTTTGAGTTTCTCTTTTCTTTGTCTGTTCAACCATGGTGGCTATCACTGCTCATGCTACCTACCCAGTTCGGGAGCGTATCTATGTTCCCAGGGTCCTATGTTCCCCAGTTCTACATATGTGCTCTCCCAGGTCCTATGTTCCCAGTGTCCTATGTTCCCAGGGTCCTATGTTTAACCCTAACCCTAACCCTAACCCTAACTAACCATATTAAGTGAATACAGAGCTGGGGAACATCTTTTTCAGGTTCCTATTATGTGCTATATAGAGCTGGGGAACATAGGACCCTGGTAACATAGGACCTTGGGAACATAGGACCCTGGTAACATAGGACCCTGGGAGAGCACATATGTAGAACTGAGGAACATAGGACCCTGGGAGCATAGGACCCTTTGTCATGTTCCCATTATGTGCCATATAAATCTGGGGAACACATGACCCTGGGAACATAGGACCCTGGGAACATAGGACCCTGGGAACATAGGAATGACTCCCCCAGTTCTTCTTCTATATTCCAAACAAACCAGAAACATAAAATGCATCACTTCAAATGTGCAAGAGGATTTTTCCCAGGAAAGACCTACCAGACACCGGGTGTTTAGAACAGCAATTGGAAAAGCTTTCATGAACTGGCTATAGCTTGAATCACTATTGTGTTATATCCGTCGGGAATAGGGAGTAGAAAAATGGACAAATGGCAAGGATTATTACTTAAACCTCTGAGGCGCTTCTTGTGAGATGCTATTCGTGAGAAACAAGAATGCCCTGTGTTTGTACCATTGCAGAAGAAACTGGTCCAACTTCTGTTGGGAAGGATGCCGAGGAAGTGGCACTATGTTATTCCTTGTAGTTTTTATGTGGATAGTAACCTGGCCAAGTCAACATTCTAGGGAGGTTTTCAAGATTGGGTTGCTCTAAGAAAGCCCCAGAGAGCAGGTATGGCATGGAATTGTCCCGCCATCTAAATTACTGGTAAGCTTAGTCTAATTTTTGCGCCCATTCTTAAAGAATGACACACACACAGACGTTTGAGGTCGTAATTAGACAACAGCGAGGTTCTCTGTTTGGACGGGAATCAGCCAACACTCAGCACATTCCTTAGCTCATTGGTGAAATGCTTACCTTAACTCGCACACAGACACCCACACATAGACTTACACAGGAAGAATTGTCAGGGGTGAAGCTGGGCCAAAATCATTTTAAAACCAGACCGGATTGTTACTGAAAAAAAAAAAACCCATTTGATCGCAATCGGAAAAGTGTGAGGAAAACCATCGTCCTGTTGACATTTAAAGGTTCTGTGTGAACTGATGGCAGCGTGAGGCAGGTTTCATTGCAGGTTTTACAGTAAAATCCTCCCACACCACACTGGAATGATCTCTCTGATATAAAAAATCAATACATCACTTGCTGTGGTCAGGGAGGAACCTCCATCATAGGTGGACGGCATGACTAACCCAAGTGAAAATTGATGTTTATGTGTTCTTATGCGTGTTCCTGCCTTCAAAAACTCCACCTACTGCCACTGGAATGCGGAGTCGGTGTGCGTCTGTAAACAGAGTGTTCAGTCAGTAAACCAAACGTCCTAATTAGACCAAATGTCTGTGGAATGTGGGGTATTTACCACACTTGCCTATGAGGGGGTGGCTGACCGGGCCTCGGCCCCCCAGGAGCCTCTGCAGGAGTCGGTGTTATTATGAACTGCTGCAAAGCCAGACACATGAGAAGAGAGGAGGCATATTTCTTTCTGAGCAAAACCAGCTGTTCCAGCGGCGCTAACAGACGACTCACGCTGCAAGATCTAATGCTAATCTAATGCTAATGACATTCTCACTGCATATAGGGCTGCAGCATTAAAGGTGCTAAGTGTATCATTTTTGAACATCAATGTATCATTGCCAAATTAATTGTGCCACAGTAGTAGAAGTACTGTAAGCAAATGAGACCATGGTTGAGAAGATTGCTAGTCTCTATCTCATGCCAGTGGTATTGCTCATGCTAGTATTTCTCAAAATGAAGACCACATTTCCCATCATCCCCATTGCTTCCTGCCCCCATCCAGCTCCCTGGTGTCTTTGCCTTTACTGAAGAGGATAAACATGTTGGAAGTGATTCACTCCTTCCACCATCTGCCGTTTCCAGAAACTCTGGAAGCTTTAGCTCCGTTTGCTCTGGAAGAACAGCGCCCTCTTCCTGTTTTGTGCCGTAAAGCAATCCAGCAGATTTCCCGCCAAATCTGACCAGGTGGCTCACAATGTAAAATGCAGCGTAGAGGCCGGTAGAGACTGCCAGTCTTCTCGATTATGATGTTATTTACAGCAATTATACTAATATCTTACAATTCAGGTGGTAATGATTTAATAATGATGGTTTATTGATAAAATGCTACATAGAATTCTTTAATAAAAATGTGATACTGCTTTAATTTTCAAATTAACCAAAGCTAATTTTGTTCCCAGAGGAAAAGGTTTCCCGGAGGTCAGAGAAAATATCCTGAGTGTCCTGATATTGAGAGCAAATCTTACGTTTTCACGTTTTACTTTTGCCCCCATATTTTCTTGACTATTTTCTCAAATGCTGAAGCAGAAATATTGTAGAAAAAGCTGTGCGTTTCTATTACAGGCTGAACCTTTGGCTTGGACAGACACTTCCATGATAAATGATGCAAAAGAAAAACTTGTTGAGAGAAAGACACTGATGTTGTAGAGAAATGCTGTTATGTGCAATCTGGACACTCTGTTATAGTTGGTCGGAGAATAGAAAATAAAATCTTTATACTTTCATATCATTGCTTTGTATTTTGTGATTTTTTAACTTTGTAAATTCTTCTTGTCGTAAATCCGTCCAGTATGTACATGCATGTATGTGCTTCCTATGCACATGCTTACAGGTTACTACAGGCCTGTGAATAGCTGAGTTGACAGCACACTATGGAATGTTGTGTTAAGTGTCCTCGCCCTGGGTGGATCTGCACACCAGTCTCTATGGGGATTAGCACAGTCTGGATCACCTTATTCCACAAGTTCATAGCATGATTATGGAACAACAAACTCTATCAACACTTAATAGGAAATAACAAATTCCTTCCTCCTTTACCTTGTGTGCATCTTATTCTGTTCTAGATAACTGGTGTTTTAATAGATCTGATATAGAGTGACACTGGGATGCTGTGGGACAAGTTCAGTTTGGAGCCTGACTGTCCATTTTGTTGTGTGTTTATATTTGATTTGAAAACCTTGTAACTCCAATTTTGCTGATTTTCATGCTGGAACTTCAGTTGAAGATTATATGCCGCTCTATGGGTTGAATAAACTCTATGACCCTTGGTGCTTATGAAACCCTTTCAAAACCCACTGGAAATTTGAAAAATGCATGGTGGCCGAGCTAATAATAAACAAGCATAAAAATGCTAACAGTACAGGAAGTAGCGTTGGTTAGCCAGTTAGCATTTTATGACCCTTGATCACAGTTGCTTGCGCAGTCATCTGACAGCAGAAACAGAAAGATATGTCAGTGACATCACCTGTATTGTGTTATACATTATGTTGAAACACAAAATAAGTGATTACAGACAGAGTTATGGCTTTTTAACATTGCTGGCAATGGTGAGAATCGAGTTATAGCCTGCAGAAGAAACTCTTGATTATTAGTCATATTGCTACATTATTTCACTGTCATTACTACACTTCTTGCCTCGTTAATATACAAAAGGATGACAGTAAACTACCTAATGCATGATGTGTCATAGCTACAGGTAGGAAAATGTGAGAATCAGCTTTTATCAGCTTCATCTCTACATCTAGGTTGTTCTTGTAGGTTTTGGGTGTAGCTTGTTCCCTCAGCATTTGGTTCTTATTGATGAGAGTCCAAGCAAAGCTCCTGGATAAAAACAATCTTTGTGAACAAACCGCTGAGAGAGTTTATAAATCTGGAGTCCGGGAAGTGTTTGGTCAATTCCTGTGGCGTGCAGTGTTTAATCTGAGTGTGACTAATCAGATTACACTTAACAGGAGTCACCTCACACCCATTAACCATGGCTGGACCAGAGTGTAAGCACAGGACTGCAAACCACCTAAATTCAAACCAGTAAAATGACTTTTGTCACATTATTTTCCAATTGCAAGTGAATTCAACTGTACAAAGAAGCCCCTCTAGACCTGTTTTTTTCCATTAAAGACCAATGCATTTTTTTCAAAGAAGAGGCTTCCTGTTTGGCTTTGGTGTGTGTATTGAAGGTGCTGTTTGGTTATGGGATTGTTGCTTCAATGAAAAAAGGAAGCAGTTCCAAGGCAATCTTCAAGCAAAACTAAAATGAAAAGAGCCTTTATTTCATGGCTAGTTTCGAAAGTGCATATTAAAAACAACTCCATGCTTTCATCCTGGGATCAGCACACCAAACTGCATGAAGAACCATATTTATGTGATATTGCTTTTATACAATCGTTCTAAGACTGAATATGTGTCATTTTGGATAAGATATTGAATGCCTGTGTATGTTATTGTGACTGAAGAGCTCAGTCCAGTAGCCTAACTGGTCCCCAGCTCCTGTGTCGCGATCTGTCCCGCCCCTCCCTGTGGAGAGAGAGGGTGACGCGCACCTTGGATTTGCTCTCTCAATCAAGATTATGTTAATCTGCTCTAATCTCCTGACAGATATTCAACCCAGTCAGCACGGGACCAGAGTGCAGAGGGGAGGGAGAGAGGGAGAGAGGGAGGGAGAGAGAGAGAGAGAGAGCATGGGTCTAAAGTATGGGAGGCCTTTGTGGTTCTTCTACTCCTCATTCTCTTTTAAGGTTAGACCGATATACCAGTTTGCCGATATATGGAGCCAATATTGGCTTTTTATTGAAAATCAGATTTAGTTCAGGCAGTGTCATCCACCTCTGATTTGATTACATATTTATTGTGTTGCTGACCAATACTACCCTGGTTGTCTATGGGAAAACCTTGAACTGAAACCACTGAACTGATTCTATTTAGACATTTTCATCAGATTCCATACAAGAATGTGTGATTATTATTAAAAAACCCATATTGGTTTTACCTTCATTGAGTGTTCATAAGTCATGTTAAGATGGTTTAAGGAAGAGGTCGGGCATTACACAATGTAATGTAATTAAACACCAAGGGATTTGGATTGCCTAATCAAAAATAGTAATAATAATTTAAATTGATTTATATGGTCCTATATGCAATGATTCTCAACCATTTTCATTTCCATTTTCATATCAAGGACCCTAATTTAGTCCACATTAGGGCCACGGACCCCCCATTTGAAGAGATTTTGTCTCTCTGACCCAAATCTGTGAATATTTTTATTGTGAGATATGATTCTGTCCAGAATTCCATAACTATCTTTATTGTAGGTAGAGAGATAACAGTGAAACTATGATCAAAATAGTCATTCTTCTACATCTACATCTTCTTGTAAATGATATAATGGTGAAGTTCAACAATTTATCAACTTGCTGGGGACCCCCTGGAACCCCCTCAAGGACCCCTGGTGGTCCCCGGACCCCGCGTTGAGAACCACTGCTATATGGTGATTGTTTGCAGGGCAGCAAAGTTTAGTAACACACAGCACTCAAGGTTCCTGTCTCAACATTTCAGATTGCTAGTCTATTTTGCTTTGGGAACCTACTGTTTAGATCATGACTGTACAGATAAGAGAGCATTCCCTTGTTGATGGGCTTTGCTCAGTTATGACTACATACACAGCTACTAGATACTATACTTAGTTCCAATAGGCTCTGAAAATGCTCAGTGCCTCTCGGTCCACAGCAGCCGAAACAAATTGGTTTATTCCATGTTAATAAGCATGTTTTACTTTGACACTGCCAGACTATGAGATGTGCAAGCTGATTATCACAGGGGGTCATTTACTTCCATTAAGAGGGAATAACAATCACCAGAAAACATACACATTTGATTTGATTTGAGTTGATTTGTTCGTCTGTTGAATGGCCCACTTCTTTAATCTCTCTGGGAGGTTTTCCGAAACCTTCTCAAATGTAAACGACGCTATCGGCACCATCGGTCATTCATCTGAACCTCCCGACTCGGGAGGAGCTGGTACATCAAAGCCGTCACATGCCGCGGTGATCATCAATTAGACCGGAACAGTGCTAACACGGCAGCTGCAGCCAGAGCGAAATGCAGATCGGGTGCATTTAAATGCAGGTCAGGGTGTGAGGCTTCCAGGAAAAGGAGAAACTGGGGCAGCAGAGAATGGAACAAGATTTCAGCTTTCTGTCTATGGGAGCTAGGGTTTGACCGATATGGGTGTTCGATACCGATACCACTGTTTTTGGATTGAAGCTGCTGAGTGTGGAGGGTTTTAAGGGCCGAAACTAAATATATAAATACATAAGTATATATGAAATGCTTAAATAAATGAATAAATATATAATTATATAATAAAATGCTTAAATACATGAATAAATAAATAATTATATAATTTAATGATTCATAAATATATAATTATATAATAAAATGCTTAAATAAATGAATAAATAAATAGTTATGTGATTTAATGCTTACCGTAAATACCATAAATTGTCACCATAAATAAATAAATAAATCACAAATGAAATGAGACATTAAATATATACATTTATTTGTGTATTTATTTATTTATATATATATACATTTGTATATTTATTTATTCATTCATATATTAATTTATTTATTTACTTATTCATTTATTCACACATTTATTTATCTATTCATAATTTTATTTATTTATTTATATATACTTTCATTTATCTATAGTGTAACTTGCTGCAGTGAAATAAATAAATCTGTCAACTGCATCCATCAAAAGTCAGGGGGGCGGGTTAAAGCTGATAGCCAATTCATGCCCAAAAAATTATAAGTCAGATGTTTATTCTTCAGGATGGAAAAGCCTCTGAAACTGCATTAAGATCATCAAGGGACACTAAAACTCTCCATTGAAACCCAGACTAATGAAATTATTTTAATGTATGTAGGGGAAACTCTAGGATACATTACTGCCTTTGAATGAAGAATTCATTTCGATGATAGATTTATATGATTTTGATAATAGAGCATGTTGTGAAATGTTTCTTTTTCAGAGAATCTATGCATTTGTGAAATCCACCTCGCAGAGAATTGAGACTCTCATAACGTTGTGTAATGAAGCATCACTCAAACCGTTAAAAGTATGGAGTCACTTTATTAAATCCATATCAGTATAATAACTATGATAAGAGAGCATCAAAACTATCGTCCAGAGAAACAGTAGTATGGTCATTCACTGATAAAAGAACAGCAACCAGGAGGAATGGATGGGGAAAAAAAACAGCCTTCACATGGTCTGACTCAACACATTACATTGTTCACTATCGATTTCATATATGATTATTATGGATGATATATAATATAAATGAATGAAATTGAATGAATAGATGTATTACCCTTGAGGGCTCTCATTATGTTGCTAATGGCAGATTTAAACCAACTTTATAAGTAGAACAGGAGGATTATAATGCGAAAAAGGATTTAGAATGACCGCATTGCTAATCATTTGGTGTCAAGACGTCAATGTGTTAAACTGAGGCCTCTAAGGCTTTTTCTTGGCGGTTTCACACGCTTGGATCATGCTAAACTCAACTGGCCTGGATACACGAATTAACCACTAATCGGTATCGGTATCTCAGCCTCTTCTACGATGGATTTCTCCCTGTATGATTGTTGAGCGTCTCTTGGTGCAAAATGGCGGCTCTAGAAAGAAGCCCTCGCTCTTTGATTCTGAGGGACTGACACCAAAAACCTGACGTTTACCGCTGATGTTTTAGATACAGATTTTTTTTTTTCCCCCCGCTATCAAACTCCATTGTAGTCGAAATATCGGAAATATCTCAACGTGACATCGCTATCTACAGGAATAAGAAAAATACACCACCAAGCAACAAAATGGGCCTAGAAATCCAAGGCACATCACCAATAGCCACCAATTTTTACCAATTTTTTTTTTTACAGTGTCAGAATGTTTTAAGAGGATTTTTTCCTTCAAGGGTGGGGACATGTCGTCGTGTTACAATAGTTTATACCATCAGACGAAATCACCACACTACACATCTTCATTATCAACAAATGGAAAAAGGGAATCTTTAGGTTGCAGGTGTAGGCTTTACACATCCGTACTATTCAACTGCTAATCGTACGAATGATACTGGGTTCAATTTGCTGGTGTACAATTTAAGGCTCCTTTCTTCGACATGTAACTGTTTGCTGTGCTGGGGTTAGTTACAGTACCGGTACTGTACCAGGAGCACCATAGGCCTGTATAATAAAGACCAACTTAAACAGGATCAGATAGGTACATGGTTTGGGGATTGAACAGAACAGCCACAGACAAGTGCAAAATAATAGTTGAACACACTTCAAATGTTTGAAATAGTGAGGAGTGCAGGATTTAGCATATTTTGCAAATGACATTACCAATTTTAAGGCTGTTGAAATGTTTGCAAGTTAAAGCTGCTACGTGTAGAATATTTACCTCATATGCTCAAGTTAATTTTCATAGCTTAGTATGTCTTGAATAAGACCATCACACAGAAAATCTGCTTTTTCCGTGTTGCTTTCTATGCGTTTATTCTGTGTCCCTGGATAGGATTTCCCGCAAATTGTGTAGGGTTGATTTATGGCACAAAAGAAGTGCCTCAAACAAAACAGGACTGCGTCACTCTGAACAGCTATTCAAGCTACTCAAAATGGCAGATGGTGGAACCAATGAAAAACACCACTCCTAACAGCTGTATGCTGTTCTCTAGTGTACTCACCACATAGTTGAATGTCTATTTGCGATACATTTGCCCTTTCCTGGCCACTTCCAAGAGTTTTTTGTCCAGTACAAACATTAAAGGCAAGTGGAGGCTAACAGAGAGGTAACGTTAGCTTGCTAACACCATTAGCTACTTGAGCTGAAACGATTCCAATAACTGAGTAATACAAATATTTTACATGAATTAAGTAGCGTGTTTATTGGACTGATGATGTGTTACTCGGCCAGTGCAACCACACTAGTCAGCTGTCCTGGTTTGCTAGCATTACCTTGTGAGCTGGCATTAATATTTTCCAGCAGCAGCAGCTATTAGCTTGTGAATAGTAAGATCCACACTAAATACAAACCCCCGAAAATCTGCTCAGTCAAATTCATACAATAACAAGCTAGTTAATGGTACAACTCTGACATTAGAAACAATATACTGAGACTTGGACAGAAAGACTGGGTTACTGGTAGTATATGGGAGTGGTGGGGCGGACAGGCAAGTTGTCTTTGCTCTAGTGATGTAAAATACTACCACTTGAAGGGGGATTGAAGGGGTCACCAAAGTCATCAAATTTAAAATTCTACTGGTAGCAGCTTTAAATCAAGTACATCTCAAGTAAGTCAAACATTAGAAAACATTTTTAGGTACATTTTTTTCCCCGATCTGGAACAGCAATATAGCCCACAAATCTAGGACCTGAGGGCTTATAAAGGCACTAATTGTGGAATGGAAGACCTGGGTCAAGTATTGACTGAAACCCTTCAAATTATATTAATTAGATTGTTTGATCTAATCTGCTATGAGCGTCAGATTTGGGAGATTTTGCAACCTAGGAAGAAACTAGATGGCAGAAATACACCAGGCATTTTCAATCAATAGGTCATCTGACTGAGATTTCAGCTAGCATTCAGACCCAGGTCTGCCCTAGTTTAACTTTGTAGATGAATAAGACTGAACTGTTACCATGACAATACTGGCTTATACTGAGGGGCCAGCATATAAAATGTCAGTTTCATTAACTGTGGCCCTGTCCGGACAGAAAATATCCATTAGAAATAACCTAGAAAGCAAACATTCAATCTAATTTATTGGGTGATGGTGGTCTTATTTTATCAAGGCCTCTTCTTAGTTTTCTGGCGCTATTCAGAATCCAACAAACACATTGTGGATATGAATAGAGCCACTTATCAGATTTAACAGTGACTAGGTAGTGGTGCAAACAGCATTTATCAGTCGCATAACTACCGATTCTTCTGCCATAATGTTGGGAAATGTGAATCATTGTAAAAACATTCTTCGAGACATCAAAATTATGTTCTGTAGCTAGTAACTAAAATGTAACCATTTGAGAGAAGCTAGCTAGACGCATTTTGTTCTAGCTGAATAAACATTGCATTGTTCAGTTCCTAAAACCCAATACATTTCATTTTGAGTGTTGTACTTTCTTTGGTTTGTGTTCCACAAGCACACAAATTATGGACCAGTCTACAAACACATAATGTCAGATGATGTATACAGGCTATAGACACAATATTGACACATTACTTTAAAAAAAAATGCACTTTCTAAACCATGTCAATGTGATGGTGGGTATTTTATAGAGCCAATGGATAATATATAAAAAGGTCTATCTGTAGCTCTAGTGATATAACAGCTGCTATGTATTGTGCTGTGTTGCTGCATGCTACAGGTTCTGCTGAGACCTGGCTGAGTTTAGATATTGAGGAAGACCGCACAGACCCTTCTTATACATAGCAAAAGTAATAATATTTGCACATCCAAACGTCTGGGCCAGTTGCAGGATACATAGCGCAGGACCATGGAAAAAAAAAAAAATACCCAGACTCTAAAGTAATGCTGCCTTTGTGGAGCAAAAAGATCCACAAAGAGAGCATTATTTCAGTGTACTGGTAGGTATTTTTTCCACTCATGTTCCCATGCATACAGTGAAGGCAAGTTCTCCAGAATTAAAACTTGCTTTCTAATTACAATCTTGTCAGTGACCAATATCGTCTAGTAATAGAAACTCTGCATCGACTGAAATTTTAGGAGGCTACAATAGTTAAACAGCCCTAAAAGGTTTGCAGATATGATGAAACATTGTCAGAGAATTCATTACACCTTTGAAACTTGTCTTAAATGCCTTAGGTTGGCCTTGAGCCTATATGGCATCACTATAGTTCACATACTGTAGGCTAGATGCTGCAGAGCACGTGTTGCTAAGATGAGCTCGGTTAAGATCTGTATGTAGGATATAGTGGGAGTAAACGTACTGAGCAAAGCCCTGTATTCGACTGGTAATGGCTACAAGGTTTAGCACTATAACTGCGTTCACACTGCGAGCAACAGGTCACTGGAAGTCCATTCGTTTCCTATAGAGCTGAGCGTCCAGAGAAACTCGGCCAATGTGTGGACGGTCAGCGAGCTTGTCGGCTGAGAAAAAGTTGGCCAGTTTTCACGGTCATCGGATTTCCCGGTTTCTCCACTGAGGTGATTTTGTTTCATGAACAATAAGCTCTGCCTGGCAAATGCAAAATGGATGAGGAGTTGATTCCAGCCATTCAAAGCTTCCAGTTCCCTACAGCTTTTATCTGAAACTAGGGCTGGGCGATATGGACAAAATCAAATATCATGATATTTTTGACCAAATACCTCGATATCGATATTGCGACAATATTGTAGGGATGACTATTGGTGCTTTCACAAAATATTTACACAATGAGATTTTTGATAAATAATCATCAGTAATGTGGATATAATGACTACAGCTAGACGGTCTGGTAAGTTCAGAAAATGTCATCACTTTACTGTAATGCAGCCTTTAAAACCAGGAAAAGACAACACTTATGCCATATCACAATATTACGATATCCAAAATCTAAGACGATATCTAGTCTCGTATCACGATATCGATATATAGATATATTGCCCAGCCCTATCTGAAACACTACAGGAACTAGAAGGGCACTCGGAGAGCGCAGACCTCCGCCAAGGTTCGTGCTATTATTGCTTGTTCGTGAGTCGGATCCGGATCCGCTCCAAAATTGAATGGGTTCTTCCTTGGCCCATGCTCCACCCTTCCACGAAGTTTAATGAAAATCGGGCCAGTAGTTTTTCCGTAATCCTGCTGACAGACAAACGGCACCGAAAACATAACCTCCTTGGCAAGAGGTAATAAATGTCTCAAAAACGATGCTAGGAGAACGCTGGGATCAACGGTAAGCATGAAGTCATTGAGTTGTTTTTGATTAATCCTACCTAGTTAGCGCTTGCTAGCAAGGTCTTTTAACTCATCAAAACAATGTAACGTTATGACAGGTAATACAAGCTAAAATACACGATTTGCCTGTTCAAAACGTTGGAGCTGCAGATGCAATCGGACCTTCTCGCACCAGAATAGAGGGACCCGTCAAACAAGTTGTTCGCAAGTGTGAACAAGCAGTAAGAGCTTTCAGCAGAAGGTTGAAGGAAGCACGCTAAATCCGCAGCCGAGTACATTGGGCTTCCCGGATTTTACGACCTATGCAAACAGCCAAAGCCGTTTCCAGCATTTTTGAACATTTCACATTTTCAGAGCGAACGTCCGCTCCGGCTAAGCTAAAGGCAAAAAAAAAAAACAGTGAAGTCCGCACCCCTGTACATTAACATCACTCTACGCATTGATCCATTTTTTTACACTGTATACAGGTATGAGGACTCCACTTCTTCCTGCATTCTCGGGGGATCTGAGAACTTCTGTCCCGGCCGTCGGGTTTGGCCATGTGTATGATTTCACAATTTCATGATTTCTTCAAGCAAAAGTAGCGCACCCCCTCGGGTCAGTCAGAAGCCCAGCTGTCTCAATTGACAAGCCCTCAAAAGTGGATCGTCTCCTCTTCCGCCAACACTGATTGCAGAGTTCAGAAATCCCAACTTCCCAAGTCCAACTTTCTGGGATTTTAAATGCAGCAACGATGACGTAAAGCTGTGGAGTCCTCTCTCCCACCCGGGTCGTGGTACAAAACTCCAAAAAACGTATAAGAGGATAATAGGGAAACGAGAAAATATCATATTATTTATATTATATAATAAATAATCAACCTTTGTTTATATCTTTATATGTAAAAAAAAGTTCAGCCAAAAAAGGGTGATTGGCTAGCAAAAAACACTTGACGTACAAGCAGTGGCAGAGCCGTTTATAAAAAAAAAAAAAAAAAAAAGTATTGCCTAATTTAGGGTGCATGGAGTCTAGTCTTAGAATAAAACAATCCATCTCAACCCCTGAGTGTTCCAGAGGGTGTTAGTGAGCCTCTTGTCAAAACACCCAACCGCTCAGCTCCATAAGCCTGATGCCGCACCTGGTCACACTGCAAAAAAAAAAAAAAAAATTCTGCAGCATAAGCAGGGGTCTATTTCACCTGAGGAGGAGTGAAAGTTTAGCTGGAATCGGGTGCATTAGGCTTCTGCGGCCCGGGACGGTAACTAGATACCACGAAGCTCCCGTCCCAGACCGACCACTCCCCGCTCGAGGGCCAAAAAAAAAAGGTTTCCGGAGCTGCTCAAATGTTCCTCCGGCTTAACTCGAGTCTTTTTTTTTTTTTTTTACCCGCCGAATATCCATCCGTATGCAAAAAAAAAAAAACGGCCACATCGGGAACGAGGCCTCAGATGGTGACGTGAAAGGAGTCCCAGCTGCTGTCCTTGCTGCTGCTGCCGCTGCCGTTCTTGGCCGCCCCCATCGCCCCCATCCCGTCTCCGACCTCCCCGTCCGGCTGCTCCCCGGTGGGCGTGGTGCCGGCCTCGGGGTAGTACTCGTCGTCCTCGTCGAAGTAGCCGTTCTCCATCATGCTGAGGCTGGAGGCGGCGCTCAGGTCCTGGCAGCTGCCCTTGTACTCCTGGATGGACTCGTGGAGCGACCACAGCTGGCAGAGCAGGGACATGTCCTGCTGACGCAAGCCCACCTGCAGGGGGGCGACAGCAGGATAAGGATCAATACATTATACATTATACGTTTCTGTTGCGGTCCATTCTTTTAGCGTTTTCTTTTAGATTCTTTGTCGTTATTATCGTCGGCGTTTTTTTTTAGTTTGTTTGGCAACTGGGGCATCAATTCACAAAAGATATTACTTGGTCAATGTGATAAATTATTAGATGAGCTATCGGCTTACAGTAGGGCTGAACAATTAATCGAAATTTTATCGAAATCGCAATATGGCCTACTGCAATTTTTCAAATCGCAGGAGGCGCAATATTTGTTAAAGGTGAAATGTGTCAAAATAGCATTTTAAAGTAAATATTGTGGTGCTGCAGAGATGTCCTGGCCACATCATATTCTACAGACTTAAGAAAACATCTTTGTTTGGTACAGATCCCCGCAAAAATCACACCATAATCATTTTAATACGTTTTTCAATGAAAATGAGAGTAATGATGTAAAATTTATCATTCGCTCTAATATCGCAAATCATATCGCAATTGCAATATCAGTCAAAATAATCGCAATTAGATATTTTTTCAAAATCGTTCAGCCCTAGCTTACAGTGAACACTGGTCCTGAACGCTCCCTGATGTGATTTAATTTAAGAAAATTTTTTTTTTCGCTTCATCATCGCTCTCCACTATAAAGACAACTACAGGATCAAATTTGGACTTGCTGAGGCTAAGGAATGCGGAGTGGCACACCCTTCCATAATCATAATCGCCCATTTTTGGCAACATATGTCACATATCATAAAGCCACCTAAACTGGATTAAAAACCTGAGACACTGGCAGAAAGACAGAGAAAGCCAAAGAGGTTTAATAAGCCGCTTTTGAGCCCAAATCCCTTTCACACACAACAATGGAAACGTGGAACCTGGGAATATTAAGATATGCTGATCTGAGTCCAATCCATGCAGGAGACAGTCTACACTGAGCCTTGTACACCAGAATGTACAATGTCTGCAGTGTCTCAACTTTTGCTGCATTCACATCATCTGGGAAAGACTGTAGATATAAGCTTCCTATTGGAAAATACTGTTCACCTCATCTTTTAGACTGTAGATACTATAAATTGTAATTTAATGATCACAGCTCTTAAAATGCCATGGCAGGACACAACTATTTGTTGGATTTTTCATTTGTTGTTGACAGTGCAATGTTTGGTTTAGGACCCCTAATTTAGTCCACATTAGGGCCACAGACGCCCATTTGATGAGATTTTGTCTCTCAGACCCAAATCTGTGAATATTTTTATTGTTAGATATGATGTTGTCTAGAATTCCATGACTATCTGTATTGTAGGTAGAGAGATAACAGTGAAACTATGATCAAAACAGTCATTCTTCTACATTCTCTATTTGTGTTAACTTCTTGTAAGTGAAATAATGGAGAAGTTTAACAATTCATCAAGTTGCTGGGGACCCCCTGGAACCCCCTCAAGGACCCCTGGCGGTCCCCGGACCCCACGTTGAGAACCTGCTGCTTTAAAACATGAACTCAAATGTTGAGTCACCCAACAAAATCAAGGTCAAAAAACAAAAAGTTACTCATTTCTGACAATGAATTATAGACTAAAAACTAAAACTAGGTTGAGTAAAGTGTTCACACCCTTCAACTGATACTTAGAAGGATCTCTTGCTTTGATAACAGCAGCAAGTCTGTTTTTAGTCTGGATACTGGATGTAGGATTTTTCTCATGTTCAATTTTGCAGAATAGTTCAAGATTATTCTAATTGTCGGGGTATCTGGAGGTTTCAGAAAACCAATTTAGGAGTTTTTAAAGACCAATTTAACAACCACAATAAAGAAACAAAGCCTTTTTCTGATCGAACACGGCAAAGAAAAGTTCTGAAAGTATAAATGGTGAGTGTATGAGAAAGGATACAAGGGGCCCCGCAGGTACCCTGTCCTTTGCACAATCCTCTTTTGGTCAGTTTTTCTCTAGAATTAACGTCTGGGCTCTGACTGGGTCTTTACAAGATCCTGATCTTCCCTTTTAAAGCATTGTCAAAAACCCAGACACTGCATCGCCACATTCCCAACCTTTTCTTTTTTTAACCAGAATGTCTCCTAACCCCCACGTCAAAGTAAGTGTAAGGTAAATCTTTGATGTGGAGGAGATATTAGTGTGTGTGTGTGTGTGTGTGTGTGTGTGTGTGCGTGTGTGTGTATGAAAGGCCTGTAAGGCACAGCTTAGCCATGGTGGTATTTTTATCCTGAAGCCCGAACAAGAAAACTAGACTTGTTTTTTCCTCAGTGGACGGCCGGGGTGAAACAGTATAAACGTGAGGAAAGGTATTTCTTGTTCTTGCTCTGTGGTCAGCACTTTTCCAGTAATTTCCTTCCATGTTCAGAAAGACTGTCCCAAATTACACCTACCTACTATTTATAGTGTGTTGACATCGCTAAGTCGGAGCACTTTCAAGTTTTAAAAAAAAAGGCCAGAAAAAGATGCTGCATTAGTGGCAGGGGTTATTAGGGCATTTGCACTTCATAATACTCAGTATGCAGTATAAACTGATGGTGATGGCACTGTGCTCCAAACAAATTACAGTGAACAAAAACACTAATCTGCGTCAGTTAAACAGCTGAGAGACAGCATTGTGCTCTGACTGGTGGGGGACAACAACGCTTTAGGATAAAAGGACACTGTGGCAACTTGTTAGATGTGTATGTAGACTGCAAATCCTTGGTAATACATTAACAGCGACGAGGCAATAAGCCTCGACTTGGGCTCAGGGATTTGCTGTAAGGAGAAAGTAAAGCACATGAAGCAGAGATTGGATTTAGCAAAGCCTGTAACAAAAATCCAAGGGCCGAGGCTGTTGGTTTTCAGCAACTATTTGACCTCCCCCCCCCCCCCCCACCCATCTAAATCTCTTCCATTTGAGGAGACAGCATATTGCAACAAGTTGGCCGAGAGCCATTGAGGAGTCTACCTTGATTATGAACTGTGGCCCTGCAGGAATGTCAGTAGAAACCCTTCTGAGATGCAAATCCCTGCTGCTGGCAAGGGTGTGTATCTGTGTGTAACAAGTGATGCACTTCAAAAAAAGAATGTGCATCTGTGTAAATATAATTGATACTCGTATGTGTTCATTACCAGATTGTATGCTTGGTCATGTTTGTCATGAAAAAACAAACTATTATAGGTTGAGGCTAAAGCTATTCTGGTGAGGGTGAAAAATATAAATCAGCACAGGCCTAATCGCTTAATTTGACTCATCCACTACACATCTGTTCTTACCCCCGATACTTGCCGATCTCGAAATTCACGCCTAACTCCGATCAAAAATCGGACAATTTAATGTTCCCTTACTTGTCGGCAATAATGTATACACGGTAGAACGGAAGGTAAGATATTTTATGAATCGTTGGGGTCTTTTGGTAAATTCGGCATACATATAATTCACCAAGAAGCACATAATTCAATAAACTGTCAACTTTTATAACTGGTTCGCCTGCTTTTCTTCTTCAACCCAAACAAATTGCGGTGAGCGTTAGCGAGCAGTGTGAACCAATTATAAAAGTAAAAGAAAAAATCAAATAAAGTAGTGTTTGGTAAATTATATGTATGCCGAATCTACCAGAAGACCCTGAAGATTTGTAAAAGGTCTTAAGTCATGTTATACGACGTGTGAAAGTTTGCCTATAAACAAGGCAGCATTAAACTACCAGATTTGTTTAAGAGTTTGGCGTGACGAGTGAACTGCACGTATCGGGGCCAAGCTGTCCCGATATCAAAACCACGGGTGAAAAAACGATTCCACCAGCTTCTTGTTTACAATTACAATGTTCGTCCCCTAAAAAAATGTTACCATCTCTTTCCGGAGGAGTGCCAGAGCCGCGTCGAGGTTGGCCGGCTTGTTCGCCAGCAGGTTGTCGGCGTTGTTCCTGCCTCGGCTCAGGTCGTCCTGGATCATGGTTTTCTTGGCGTACATCCTCTCCATTTCTCTCCAGGAGCCGCCGCTTGAGTTCAGCAAGCCGCTCAAGCTCTTCGGGAGCGGGGGCAGACCCTCGATACAGGCCATTCCTCCCGCCGTGCCGTTCGTTGACTTACCATTCATCGTCTTATGCGTTTAAACCGATGCAAGGTGAACGTTCACACAGGTATTACCCGTTAAGTCCGTCTAATATCGCGACAAACACTGAAAATATAAAACCGTCTCCCGCACCAAACACACCGAGCAACAGCAGTTTCCTCTGCCCAGGGAGGCTCGCGACGCCACTGTCAGGTTAGCCCGTGTAAAACAGCTGTACTTCCGCTAGTAGCAAAATTCAAAATAAAATCCTCACTGATGACATGTTGCAACGTTTGGTATAAGCATAAAAAAGAAGTGTATATTTAAGAAGGAATCTGTTTCTGAAAATGAAATTGTTATTTTTCCAAAATGTCCTTTTCACAGCATACAGCATGATGGTTGTTCTGTATTAAAGTTAGATCCAAAAATTGGTTTACCAATGTAGCCTACTATTGGGCCAGTATTAGCACCTACTATTGGGCCAGTATTAGCACTTTATTACAAAACTGATATTGGCCAGTCAATGTCATCCACTCCGATATGATGGATATGATACATATTTACTGCATAACTGTTTTTTTTATTTTTACTTGATCTACTAAAACGATTGATTATCAAAATTATAATCAATTGATTTTCTGTCGATCGACAAATCAATTAATCGACTGATCGTTTCAGCACTATAATTGATCAATACTGAATAGCTACCTAGTGGATTCTAATGCAACAATTTGATTGGATTCCACACATGCATTCATTAAAGTGTTTTATTATTAGACTAATAATAATAAAAATGAAAATAATAATAATACATTTTATTCATAACACACTTTTTCAAACAACCGTTACTTTACACAATCAGATAAATAAATACAATGAAAGAGTAGATAAAAAGGAGAAAGAAAATGAGAGTAAAAAAATAAAACTTAAGTATTGGTATTAACCTTCAAAAACCAATTTTGCAGACTCGATTTTGCAGCCTACACCCCAATTTTACTTTCTTTTCCCTCTTACTTAAAAACAAATTACGCTTTTATTTTGAAAAAAAAATCACATATCTTCCGGTCGTGTTGTGACTAACCGCAGCTACCTTGACGCAGCTGTAATCCTATGTGTAGTTAATCCACTTCCTGTCCTTTTAACCCAGTGGCTGGCTGGGCGTCTCCCTGCCTGCACTGACTAGCAGGAATTTTCATTTATTTTAATGTTATTTTAGATGAATTCATTTAATTAGCATTTCTTTTTATATTTTATTTTATATGCAGACCTAAACAGAACAAATAAAATAGAAATACATTTCCAAAAAAACAGAAAAAAAGACAGACATTTAGTCAGTCACATTTAATTGAGGGATGGATTCTTCTTTGGAGGCACAAAATGTACAATTATTATCATCGTAAAAGCTGGGTGATTCTTGTTTATTCATAACTTCTGACAAAAAATTTTTAATTTATTTAATGGAAACTTGTGTTTATTTGTATCCCTTCAAACAAACAGTTTTCCCAAATGATGAGGCAATATAAAGACAGGGTGTGAGGTCATGACAGGAGCGTGTGTGTGTGTGTGTGTGAGTGAGTGTGTGAGTGTGTGTGGGACAACAATGTGAGTATAAAGGACAGATGGTGGGCTTTACTACCCCTCCCCTTCAGCCCCATCACAACAATAACACAACAATAACCTTGAAATGAACGCACAAAGGCATCACACACGCTCCTCGGCAAGAGAGGAACATGTGCTGTGTGCCACACACACACACACACACACACACACACACACACAGGCAGACAGGCAGGCAGATGTCATGGAGGAAGCCTGAAGCCTAGTATTTTTATTGTGCTCTTACAATTAATCAAATATTCCACTTACAATAAAAACATAAACATTTGTCATTCTTGTCACTGAGCCATGAGATAAAAAAAAAATCTCTTAACTTTTACAATTAAACACCATCAAAAGGGAAAAGGAACGCACACACTAGCCAGTTAGGGCATCAAGCCTCCAGAAAGGACAGTAAGAATCTGAGATAAAAAATAAAGGCTCTTTTGATTTGATATGGGGGTTAAAAATATCTTTAATAAAAGTTCTTTCAATTTGGCATGTTGCTTTTTGACATGTCAAATAAAAATAACCTTTTTTTTTTTACTCAAGTCAAAGAAATAGCATTTTGATGGTGTCTTGCGTCTGTAAGTCAAGATATTTCTGGTTGAAACAGGATGTTAAGGCGGGACATAACGCAGGGAGGGACTGTCGAAAAGTTCAAAAATGCTTTGTGCATATTCTTGAGCTTCACAAATTCTGGATTCTTCAAAATGAAGACATTCCATAAACTAAGACAAAACCATGGTGTCTCAGAAAAAGGAATCAGGGTTTGTTGCCACTCCATGTTGCCAAGTTGTGACGTTGCAGGTTTTATATGATGGGAGGGGCAGAAGGGGGATTGTTCCAAAATTTGTGATATGATATCGGTTGGAAATTTTATGTACGTCTATGTACTCATTGTTCTCCAGGAAGTAAAAGTAATGGGATTTTGATATATGAAAAAATTAAACTGTGTTTTCCAATTGATTAAATCAGTGAATGTCATGATATGGAGAACTCTACTTTTGAGCCAATGCACCCAAAGTAATCACTAATGCCTCAGTCAACACAGACTCACCATCAAATTATGAATGAATGAATGAATGAATGAATGTTGTTTTCAGGGAAGCTGACCAGCAATATATTTTCAGAAACGGTTTAGGATGTAGGGTTCACTATATTAAGCACAGGTTATTTCTCGACTATAAAGAAAAATGGGCTACTGACATCTGGCTCAAACCACAACTTAGAACATATAATCAAATTAAAAACATGTATAGTCCAGAAACTTATGTTACTTTACCCTTGGAAAGATCCAGAATATCTCTGTGTGCCCAGTTGAGAACTGGTACCCTCCCTCTGGCAATTGAGGTGGGCAGGTTCAATTCTATTGTTGAGGAGGAGAGACTTTGTACTGTATGTGTACTGGGTGTTGTTGAAGATGAATTTCATTTTTTTGTTTCATTGTACGTTATATGAGGAAGACTGCTTTTATTTGAGAAAATGCAAAACAAGAAGCCTGAGTTGTTCTGGTCAGGAGACGATGTTAGATTGGAATGGTTATTCAGAGAGGAAGTTTTCATAGTATCCATCCATCTATCTATCTTATCTCTTGAAAAGCAACATATCATCAGCATACAGTGTAATCTAACATTTAAAACAATTAGCCCCCAGCTGACAGTCCACAGCCCCACAGACTCAGCATCAAATGAGTCAAATTCCCTCTTGAAAAGCAACACATCATCAGCATACAGCGTAATCCCACACATAAAACAATTAGCCATCATCTGACTGTCCACAGCTGCACAGTGTAAAGAGATTTGGCGAGGACAATCTGTTTTGACAGGGTTTTTAGACGCAGGGGGATCCCCTTTTAGAAGCTTTCATCGTCATCATCATCATCATCATTGCCTTCCAAGATCAAAGGATTAGGTGACGGGACCCCCTGGGGATCCATGTAACTGGACTAGGCTTGTGTTAATCTGGCCTGCGGCTCAACTGTCTGCCCTCGCTAAAAAAGCACAATTAGGGAGCGGCTTTTAGTGCAGGCTGGCTAATAATGGGCTGGAGATATCCGCTTATGTCTCTGCTGGAAAGCGATATCTTCTTATTGGCCCAAACATATACAGTAAGTACTGATACAGGTGCTCAAATGAGACATTTCCACCACGCATACAGTATATAGTGCATTTTCTCCACTATAAATAAGTCATTAAAGATTTTCCCCACATACATCATGGATGAAAATCAATCAATTGTCAATTGGGACAAAAACCTAATGTAATCCAAATTTGATCATGCAGTTTGCATCATTATAATAGAAAAAAATCACACAAAAATGGGCAAAATTTATAAAAATTCACATCAGAGTAGCATTCAGGACCAGTGTTAAGACAATGTAGCTACTGCCATGTATATGCTATGATCTTTTGATTGTATTTTGATTGTGTTTTTGTGTTGTATGTCAAGTTATTGCTGTTTTTTCTTCCTTTGAGGACCACAGTGGCAAGTGACATTTTCTTGTGCTATCCTCTGGGGTCAACTATACATGAATTTGTTTTTATCATGTATTTTTTCCCCCAAATCAAATCAGATCAGATCAATGTTCCCCTCTAAGCTCATAGTTTGGTGACCTACATCTAATAATTTATCATACTGACCAAATAATAACGTCTTTGCCAAACCAGAAATCGAGTCTATTTATGTAAGCGCGTTTGGAGGTTTTGGTGGTAAATGAAATTAGATGCAAGGACTTGGCTGAAGTGTGCTTTTTGTCTCTTCTATAGCTGAAGTGACAGCCTCTACAAAGTGACATTGCATTGAACTTGGAACTTGTCTGAGATGCATCACAGTCAGAGAGAGACAATGGGGTCTGAACAAGAGAGAGAGAAGGGTGGGGGGGGGGGTGTGTCTGCATCCCATAATTTGTCAGCGTCCAGGAAAGGGAGCGGTCAGCGGGAGAGCAGCTGCTGTGTCATTGGTTTTACCTCTGCTCAGTGGCCTCTTGGGGGATGAAGAAAAAGAAGAAGACAGCTTCCTCCCAGAGTCGAAGATCGGAAACAAAAGTGCGATTCCTCACTCTCCTGCACTGCTGGGTTGAGACTAAGAGACACAATCTTTGTCACAGAGAGCAAAGATAATTTATCACATTCCTCTGCTCCTCTCGGGAGATGTAGAGAAAACAAGCTTCCTCCCTGTGTCGAAGACAGAAAACAAAGTGTGATCCCTCACTCTCCTGAGGCTGTCTTGTGCAAGAACTAGCGTGCTGCCTTCAAGTGCTCTTCGTAAGCTGCTACGTCCGAGTTCAGGAGTCGTTCTTAGGGTCAGAAATGATACCAAAACGGCGTTGACGTTGTAATTAATTTAATAGCTTTAAGTTGTCTACATCACACTTTAACCATCACACGCATTTGTATTGTTATGTTCCAATTCCGATATTTCCAACAGCACTTGAAGGCAGCAGCAGACTGAGAGAGGGTAATTGAAATGGGAGTGGGCGTGTGCTGACTGACATGCTTTGCCGCTGACCCTGGCCTTGCTCCAGTCTGGTCCTGATCAGCAGCTGCCTCTCACCGCCTAACCTCTGCCCTCCTCCTCCTCCTCTTTCTCTTTCTGCTCATACAGCCCCATTATCTGTCTCTCTCCTCCCCCTCCTCCTCCTCCTCTCTCCAAAACACACCTCCCTTTCCTATGCTTCTCTGTGGAGCATTTTTGAGCCTTTGTTTTAGGGGCACTCACGGTCCCTCTTTGGCTTTTGGACCCCTCTGGACACAGATGGTTCACGGAAAAGCTCTATGTGACGGCAGTTGTGATCAGAGTGGATAGTTAAAGCAGGATTTTTATGTTAAAATACACCTCTCTTATTAGCATAAGTAACAAAGTGGGGCTGCAGCAGAGAAGAGCATCCCATCCCCGCTAATTGAGATGCCGTAGATTCACCTTACTTTGCCCAAATAAATTCTGTTGTGGTCACTTTTCTGCCCACAGGAAGTGACACATCAAAACTTAGAAGCAAAATCCAAAACTGTCTCCTAAACAGCCACGAATAAGTGGCCCATCTAGAGAAACATTAGATCTTTTGCCTCTCTCGTTCCTTTGGTGTCATTACATTATTTCTGGGGTTTGAAGTTCATATTTTTTCAGTCAGTAACCTCTTGCTAACATTTAGTTAGTAGTATAGCTTTAAGGTAAAACATGGTCAAAAGCCAGGGATATTTTGACAAACCTTCAGTGGTTCTCAACGTGGGGTCCAGGGACCACCAGGGGTCCTTGAGGGGGTTCCAGGGGGTCCGCAGCAAATTGACAAATTGTTAAAGTTCAGCATTATTTATTACATTTACAAGAAGTTAACACAATTAGATAATGTAGAAGAATGATCATAGTTTCACTGTTATCTCTCTACCTGCAATACAGATAGTCATGGAATTCTGGACTAAATCATATCTGACAATAAAAATATTCTCAGATTTGGGTCTGAGAGACAAAACCTCATCAAATGGGGGTCCGTGGCCTTAATGTGGACTAAATTAGGTTGAGAATCACTGACCTAAGACTTAGTTTCCCCCAAGGCTAGACATTTTCTAAGTTTAAGTTTTATGGCTGCAGCTAGCTGATTAAATTGCATGAGAAAGATTGTATGTAATGTGTGTGTAACTCAGTATCTCTGAGTATGACAGCTACTAAGATACTTTTTCCGTTTTAAGCAGATTTTTACACCAATAATTTTACTTCTATTTAAGGCAAATTCATCAAACAGTACTTCAACATTACTTCTACTTGAGTAGGATACTTCAGCAGTCTTTCCACCCCTGGACCTTTCCAGAGTCTATAGAAATAGTCCTGAAGCTCTTGCCTTTGTCTAGTTACACGTCCTTAAAAGCCCCCGTGTGCTTTCTATGCTTGTGAATCAATAGACGGCACTCTCCAGAGCTCTTACCGTGCCCTTGGGGAGACTGAAAAATCTATTCAAAGGCATCTAAGCATGGTGGGGTATTGAGCTATATGTGCAAGTGTGTGTATAGGTGACTATTATGCGATTCTTCCAGTCAATTGAATTACTGTGGCATGATAAACTGGCAGTATTAAGTCTTATTGATTCGGATGGCATTGAGGTAGAACGCGACAAGACAGGATGAAATGTTAATGTTCCTTGTGGGGAAACTGGGTTGTTTGTTGCAGCGGCACATAGAAATAATACGATACAACAAAGGAAAATAGAGTAAGAATATAGCAAAATGGTCGGCTGGTGCGTATTTGAACATATGAAAATAGGCCAAATATACTGGAACACATCCAGGCAAACAGACAGAAGGTAAAAACATTTTATTTTCCAATAAAACTGAACATATTCAACCATATGCCATAGAACAAAGGCAACACATAAAAGTAGAACAAACATAAAATTCTCTCACGTCTTATAAAATGAACATCTTTCCATGTTGACATTTCCAAACAAAAAACATGTAAGACATCTTCAATTTCCATCTACTGTAGATCTTATTGGTCAAATCCAACCGGTGATATCGGCACCTTATTGATTTCCTTGGCATAAGGCGTTAAATTCCCTTTGATGAGAAGAGTCACATTCGGACACCCTTGCTCGACTCTGCAGACGCGTGCGGTGTGAATTTGAAGGCATGGAGGAAATAAATAGCTGGCGAGTGTGAAATTCGATACCGACAGATCAGCACAGAGGTCAGTCTCTGTCTCCGAAGTCTGAAGGCAGCAGATCTATACTGGCTGGGGTGTAGGATAGCTGCGATGCCTGGCACTCTGATATCAATGCACAGAACACAGCAGAATGTAAACCATAACTCTAGTAATTGTCAAACTAGACCCTACTTTCCCATCATTTTCTATCATACTGATTGATTCTGACCCAAATCTCATTAGTTGCTTCACTGTAGAACTACTTAACATCTTGCTTGCCTCTGTGCGGCTCGGTGCTTTTGGGGTCAATATTCCATTGGCTTGATGGAAAGTAGTTATGATTTAAAAACACCACATGCTTACAATAAGAACACTTCAGTTGCTGGTAGAAGAGAACTTACTGTACCAGCCACCAGACAGAAATGACTGGCATTTTTTTAGTGCCTGGTGCGGTAAACTGCTAAAACATGGTTACTGCAAGTAGAAATTCAGTCAATTCACATTATCATCTGCCATTTTCTTGGTATGCTAAGGCACAAATTGAGCAGCACACGAGACAAGACGATTATCATTATAACAACATGGTAATTGTGACTCAAACGAACATACGGAACAAGCGAAACTAGTGATAAAACAGAGGAAAGCTTCCATCTAGCCACTTCTTTTCAAATCAATCAGAGCTAACAGTGATGTAAAATTAGCAAATATCCAAGAAGCTATGGTAAATTTCCCTGAGTGACAAAGAGATTTAGCAGCAATACCAGAGGAAACCATAAGAAATCAAGACTGCGAACTCTCTGGAACTTCTCTTGGCTCTTTCCGAGTCATTTTTTTTATTGCAGCGTCCCTGTTGGAACATTCTCCTCACGATCCTGCTCCTCGTCAGGAGAGGCAGGAATCCAGATGCTCATTGATCTTTGACTCCTGCACCTTCGCTTGGCACACAGGACAGCTGACCGTCGGCGAGGAAGACGAGGAGGAAGACGAGGAGGAGGAGGAGGACGCAACATTATGCGGTCCAGCAAAGGGAGGGAGGGAGGAAGACGAGGAGGAAGAGGTGGTGGTGGTGGCAGTTCTTTGCTGCATTGCGGGTGACTTTGCCCTCGCCGACTCCCTGGCCACTGCTGATTCGGTGCCTAGGGTCTTCTGGAAGAAGTTGAAGATGTTGGCCGGGCCGCTGCGGTCGTCCCACGGCCTCTTCCTCGATGCCGGACCCCCACCGGACGCTCCTAAGATACTGCCACTGCTAGAGTCATTGAAGTACTTGGATTGTGTAGGTTTTGCGGGGCTGGATTGAGTTCCGGTTTGAACCACAGACGGGTATTTCGAGTGGTTGGCTTTGCTAGGGCTAGGCTTGGACGTGGTTGGAAAAGGAGAAACGTGGGTACTTTGCTGTTTGGAGAAGGGGGAAGAGGTAGAGATGGCGCTTTTGCTACTCCCGGCTGATGATGGCACTTCTCGTTTAGTCTCTGCTGGGGGGTTTGAGACGGTAGATCGACTCTCGAGGACTCTGTTGTTGAAGAGGTCTTGAACGGACCTTTGCTTGGTTTCGGGGATTTCTACTCCGCCGCTGTAGGGCTTGACAGTCCCGTGGGGTTTCGGGATTCTCACTGGCGAGCCGTTGATGCTGACGAAGACTCTAGTGTTACTGACGGACCTCTTTACGGGCGGCTTCGGCCCACCGGAGACCCCTGGTCTGACGGAGGGCGAGACGCTGGAGATCCCTTTGGCCGGGTTATCCGGGCCAGAACGGACAGGGGAGGGGAAGCTTTTGGTCGGGGATGGAGGGGAGAAGAAGGGTTTCTTGGGAGAGGAGACAGGGCTGGACTCGGATGTTTTCACGACGGGCCCTGGTGGTTTGTGAGAGGGGGAGGAAGATGTGGAAGACTGAGACTTCCCACCAAGTAGGAAGCCTTTCCCGCTAAATGGGATAAGGTTCCTGATATCCTGTAACCCAGAACCTGAGAGGGGGGGAAAAGGATAAAATAATAAGTGAGAGACCTCTTCGTAAAAATCGGATATTGGCTAGCCAGTGTCATCAACGTACGATTTGATGTGCGTAAAACCTGCAGTGAAATAAGGACCTGCTAACCCACCTAAGTGAATTTCATTAGTCTGGCTTTCAGAGTTTTAGTGTCCCATGATGGTCTAAATACCGTTTCAGAGGCTTTTCCACCCTGACAAGAATACAATTCTTGGGGAAACACTGAATACTTGTATTGGTCAAAATATTGACTCGGTACAAATATTGAATCGGCACAAAAATATTGGTTACTGGCAGCTTCAATCCAAAAATATTGGTATCAGCCTTCAAAAACCCTTATCAGTCCAACCCTAATTGTGTGTCACAGCATTGAAATTGTATGGTTATCATTATGTCTTATGTTCCACAACATCCAGCTAACAAAACACAGTCATTTATGAATATTATTGCTGAATATAGATGGAAAGGCTCATCACCTGTAGTTGTACTGGAAGGCTTTCCACTTCCTAACGCCTTCTTCTCTGGGATCTTCTTATCCTTGGTACCGTCTTTCTTGCCTTTCTTCCCGTATCCCTCGGGCTCCTTGACCTTGGTGTAGGTCCCCCCGCAGGTCCTCTGGTGATCCCCCCACCAGGGGTCCTGGGCCGAGGGCGCCCGGTTCATGGCCCTCTTCACGTAGCCGAAGTAGGGCTTGCGGCTCTGGCAGGGCCCGTCGCACCGCCACCAGTGCTGCCGGTACACATCGACCTCGTCGTGGAATGTGTGGTAGACCTGAACAGAGGAGAGAGAGGGAGGGAAGAGAGGGAGGAGAGAAAGACGGAATTCTGGCTTAGAACGTTAACATCCCGGTAGAACATGAATGTCAGAGCTGTAATGACACTTTCATCCGATTGTTCGTAACTTACCTAACTAAGAATTTAATCTTATTCTATTGTTACACTCTCTGCATGTCTCTCTGGATAAGACCATCAGCTAAAATGTGGAATATGGAAGTTGCACCTACGCTAATTTTGGTCCCGCTGGCCGTGTTGATCCTGTTCATGTGTTTACAGAACTCGGGTCCGTGTCCGTCCCGGTCTCGATTGTTCTGGGTCACGAACAGCAGCGCGTGGATCATTTCGTGGAGGAGAGTCTGGAGGGAGAGGGTTTGAACAACAGGTTACATATATAATATCATAAACATACATAACAAATTTTGACTGAGCAGACTTGTTCTTTTTCAGCGATTCCAGCTCCACACTCATGCAGTTTCACACATTGTAGCCGGGACCTGGGAGACCAGTACATCCACAGTCTTCTACTGTTAGCCGCTGAGCAGAGTTTCAAGTTTTCTCCAGCGTTGTTCCAGATAATGAGGATGTAATAACTAAAACATGATGCGTTTGGTCCTCTTTATCCTCACATTACTAATTCTACAGTTAAATAATGTCATTAGAGGTACACCAATTGTATTTGTAGTGTTGGGTTCAGCATCAATGCAGCAACCTGTTAATCTATTCTGAATAAACTATTTTTGAGAGTTCTTCAATAAGCTGTTTGAACAGTGTACACAAAATGAGAGGCAATATCCACTAGTGTATGTTATGTAGCCTATTCTCAATTATATTTTTATCATTTATTATTATTTCCTTTCATGACTGAGGATTATTGTACACTGATGAGTGCATAATTTGATCAAATGAATAAATCAACATATTTTATAACAGGCCAATACTAGGCGGCATGAATGACAGTATACTGAGTAGTACTTGGATCAGTATCGGCTGATCTTCTTAATGAAGCACTTGGTGCTCAGATTGGACTGGTGTACCTCTAATAAGGTAATAAGGTCAGTGGTTCTCAATGTGGGGTCCGGGGACCACCAGGGGTCCTTGAGTGGGTTCCAGGGGGTCCCCAGCAAACTGATGAATTGTTAAACTTCAGCATTATTCCATTTACAAGAAGTTAACACAATTAAAGAATGTAGAAGAATGACTATTGTGATCATAGTTTCACTGTCATCTCTCTACCTACAAAACAGATAGTCATTGAATTCTGGACCAAATCATATCTGACAATAAAAATATTCTCAGCTTTGGGTTCGAGACAAAATCTCATCAAATGGGGGTCCGTGGCCCTGATGTGGACTAAATTTGGGGTCCTTGCCATAAAAAAGGTTGAGAATCACTGACTAAGGTAATAAGGTAATAATCCACCTCACCTCCACCAGGTCTTTCCTGGGTCTCAGCTTCAGCAGGGGCTCGCTGAGTCTGATTGAACACAGTCCACCTCGGCCCTCATAAGAACACACACCAGCACATCTAAAGGGAGATGAGACAGGGAGAACAAGAAGAGATATTAGAGACAGGACACACACTTCTTTCATAACCTACAGTACACAGAGAACCACACCTTAGGAAACACCTTGACTATTGGTAAAGGTCCATGCCCCATAAAATGTAACATGACATCCCACTACTGTAATTGGAGAGCGGTTTGTGTGTTTGTGTGTCCCACCATGGAGGAGAGGAGAGTAGGAGAGGAGGAGAGGAGAAGAGGAGAAGAGACAAGGAGAGGAGAGGAGAGGAGAGGAGAGGAGAGGAGAGGAGAGGAGAGGAGAGGAGAGGGGAAAGGAAGAGAGGAGAGGAGAGGAGAGGAGAGGAGAGGAGAGGAGAGGAGAGGAGAGGAGAGGGGAAAGGAGAAGAGGAGAGAGGAGAGGAGACAAGGAGAGGAGAGGAGAGGAGAGAGGAGAGGAGGAGAAAGGAGAGGAGAGGGGAGAGGAGACAAGGAGAGGAGAGGAGGAGAGGAGACAAGGAGAGGAGAAGGAAGAGGAGAGGAGAGAGGAGACAAGGAGAAGAGACAAGGAGAGGAGGAGAGGAGAGGAGAGGAGAGGAGAGGAGAGGAGAGGGGAAAGGAGGAGAGGAGAGGAGAGGGGAAAGGAGAAGAGGAGAGATGAGAGGAGACAATGAGAGGAGAGGAGAGAGGAGAGGAGAGGGAAGAGGAGAGGAGACAAGGAGAGGAGACAAGGAGAGGAGGAAAGGAGAGGAGACAATAAAATGCCCCATAAAATGTAACATGACATCCCACTACTGTAATTGGAGAGCGGTTTGTGCTTTTGTATGTCCCACCATGGAGGAGAGGAGAGTAGGAGAGGAGGAGAGGAGAAGAGGAGAAGAGACAAGGAGAGGAGAGGAGAGGAGAGGAGAGGAGAGGAGAGGGGAAAGGAGAAGAGGAGAGAGGAGAGGAGACAAGGAGAGGAGAGGAGAGGAGAGGAGAGGAGAGAGGAGAGGAGGAGAAAGGAGAGGAGAGGAGACAAGGAGAGGAGAGGAGGAGAGGAGAGAGGAGAGGAGACAAGGAGAGGAGAAGGAAGAGGAGAGGAGAGAGGAGACAAGGAGAAGAGACAAGGAGAGGAGGAGAGGTGATGAGAGGAGAGGAGAGGGGAAAGGAGGAGAGGAGAGGAGAGGGGAAAGGAGAAGAGGAGAGAGGAGAGGAGACAAGGAGAGGAGAGGAGAGGAGAGAGGAGAGGAGGAGAAAGGAGAGGAGAGGGGAGAGGGGAGAGGGGAGGGGAGAGGAGACAAGGAGAGGAGAGGAGAGAGGAGAGGAGAGGGAAGGGGAGAGGAGAGAGGAGACAAGGAGAGGAGACAAGGAGAGGAGGAAAGGAGAGGAGACAATAAAATGCCCCATAAAATGTAACATGACATCCCACTACTATAATTGGAGAGCGGTTTGTGTGTTTGTATGTCCCACCATGGAGGAGAGGAGAGTAGGAGACAAGGACAGGAGGAGAGAGGAGAGGAGACAAGGAGAGGAGGAGAAGAGACAAGGAGAGGAGAGGAGGAGAGGGGAGAGGAGAAGAGGAGAGGAGAGGAGACAAGGAGAGGAGGAGAGGAGACAAGGAGAGGAGAGGAGGAGAAGAGACAAGGAGAGGAGAGGAGGAGAGAGGAGAGGAGAAGACGAGAGGAGAGAGGAGACAAGGAGAGGAGAGGAGAGAGGAGATGAGACAAGGAAAGGAGAGGAGAGGAGGAGAGGAGACAAGGAGAGGAGAGGATAGAGGAGAGGGGGAGAGAGAGAGAGGAGATGAGACAAGGAAAGGAGAGGAGAGGAGGAGGTTATAAATTCTAGTACATATTATCCACCAAGCAGCACTTCATCTCAATTTAACTGCAATATTTAATTCCCAGATTTTTGAATGGAGTTTGGTGTGATATTCTCTCCATGTAAGAGAGGGAGAAAGGAATGTGTCAGTGCTGTAAATAGGCTTTACTTGCCTTGATATGTAGATTATACTTAGACACAGTATGTTCACCACCAGTAAGTGTGAGGGGATGTATGTGTGTGTGTGTGTGTGTGTGTGTGTGTATGGGAAGGGGGGGGATTATAGGTTTATTTCATTGTTTTTGTGTTTTTGTTGTTTAATGTATGCTACTATGTTGGGCTGGCCAGTTGAATGGAAATAAGATTGCAAATTGAAAAACGCATTAATCACCCTGCATCCACTCACTATGTTGTTAAGACAGCATAGGGCTAGGTGACTTACAGTGTCATTCTCGGGCTCCATTTGACCTCCACTCCACTGAGTTTCCCCCAGAAGAACATGTCGTTGAACTCCAGAAACATGGCTCTGACATCGGGACTGGGGTCCAGCATCTCCCAGGTCGCATCCACGATGGACAGCGGCCTCTCGGGCTGGGCAGCCGGCTGCGAGTAGGGAACGACATCGCTGCCACGTCCCGCTACCTCCACTTTTCGTTTCTTACTACTTTGTCCGAAGTCGTTATCATCAAAGCTGTTTGATGAAAACAACGACGCGTCGTATTCGTTGTTGAACTGCTCCTGCAGCTGAATGGCGAGCAGAAAATCCTCGTCCATATCAACAAAGCAGAGGACGAGGGTGATGTAAGTTAATGTTAGCCGTTAATGTTAGCTAACGTTGTGATCGCTACCAGTTAGTTTAGGTAACTAGCTAACGTAACTCATACAGAGCTATCAAACATCAAGTGACAGCATCACCGTGGCCCGAATAACGGCCTGTCAAATCGCATATCTATATAAATATCCTCATGTCTAACGATACAAGCAAAACGTTAATATCCCGGTGATAAGCAATGACTGTCAGTCCAAAGCTAACACGTTAGCGCCAACTTCGCTTTACCAGTGTCAAGACACCCAGAATACAAACATAAGACTTTCGGTAATATTTTTCAAAATAAAACATTTATTGAAGAACATAATTTTGCAACGTTTTTGAGTAATACAAATCACCAAATTGAACGTAAGAATGCATTAAGGAGACTTTGTAGTTCATAAAATAGAATTGGTGTTTGTTTTTAATGTCTGTTTCATATCATAACAGGACGGTTTTTGACTTGTTTTTTTCCAAACGTGTCAAAGTTTTGCTTTTATTTTGAAGCCAAATCGCTTATTTTCCGGTCTCATTCTGACTAACTCCGGCGAACTTGTCGTAGCTTTTCGCTTTGAATAATTTTCATGTTTACGTTTTGCGGGTACACTAAGGCATTCTGGGATATGTAAGCCATCCATAGTAGATACTTGGCCAACTGAAACAGTACTCGGGGTTTTGCCATTGTAGCCGTTTAGCGCAATAAAAAATAAGCAATCATTCATATTATCTACGTACCAGCCAGTAAATGTCACGTAAAAACATATTAATAAAATGTGTATTATCTTTTAAATGAATAACCAATTGTTGTGATCAAACTAATCATGCTATTTGTTGGCCAACCTTTTTCTGGATCCCGTGACGTTCCAGGGTGTCAACCAGCTTCCAGCTTCCTGTTTGGGTTGCAAGCGGACATGAACTCTCTCTCTCTTTCACCTCTTTCATGAATTAATCTTAAAGTCTGTCAACAAATTGTCGAAACAAGTAAACGACACAAGGTAAAAGATGACGGACACGGGAAGTCGACTGCGGAAGCAGCTGGAATCGGCCAATTTCGACCCGCAAAATTACGTCAAGCAGCTGTCGCAGCAGTCCGACGGCGACCGAGACCTGCAGGAGCACCGACAAAAAATCCAAACGTTAGCCGACGAAACGGCCCAGAACCTGAAGAAGAATGTGTACAAGAACTACCGGCAGTTCATCGAGACGGCCAAGGAGATTTCCTACCTGGAGAGCGAGATGTACCAGCTCAGCCACATCCTGACGGAGCAGAAGAGCATCATGGAGAGCATCACCCAGGCCCTGCTGTCCACCGACAAGGACGAGACGTCCAAGGAGATGCTGGCCGCCTTCCCCAAAGAGACCGAGGAGCTCAAGCAGAGGACGCTGACGTCACTGCTGGAGAAGGTGGAAGGCGGGAAGAACATCATGGACACCCCGGGGAGGCACCTGGTCTACAACGGCGACCTCGGCGAGTACGACGTGGACA
This sequence comes from Centroberyx affinis, assembly GCF_046629955.1. Classification (NCBI taxonomy): domain Eukaryota; kingdom Metazoa; phylum Chordata; class Actinopteri; order Beryciformes; family Berycidae; genus Centroberyx; species Centroberyx affinis. The sequence goes on from NW_027280241.1 coordinate 172,926, forward strand.
ACATGGCCCCCGTCCAGAAGGTCCACGCCTTCCTCATGAACGACTGCCTGCTCATCGCCACCTGGCTGCCCAACCGTCGCGGCGCGGTCAAATACAAGTACAACGCCCTCTACGACCTGGAGAGCTTCGCCGTGGTCAACGTGAAGGACAACCCGCCCGTGAAGGACATGTTCAAGATCCTCATGTTCCCGGACAGCCGCATCTTCCAGGCGGAGAACAGCAAGGTGAAGAAGGAGTGGCTGGAGATCCTGGACGAAACCAAGAAGAACAAGGCGACCAAAGACCGGCGCAAGAAGGAGGAGGAGGTGGTGGTGGCGGTGGCGGCGGCGGCGCCCAGCTCCCCGGCGAGGCCCGAGGCGTCCACCAACCCGTTCGACGTGGACGACGACGACGACGGGCACGGGCCGGCCGACGGCGCCGAGGAGAGCGTGGACCTGAGCCCGGAGTGGATCCAGGAGCTGCCGGAGGACCTGGACGTGTGCATCGCGCAGCGGGACTTCGAGGGCGCCGTGGACCTGCTGGACAAGCTCAACGAGCACCTGAGGGGGCAGCCGGTGACGCCGCGGGTCAAGGAGCTGCGGGCCAAGGTGGAGGAGCGCGTGCGGCAGCTGACGGAGGTGCTGGTGTTCGAGCTGTCGCCGGACCGGTCGCTGCGCGGCGGGCCCAAAGCCACGCGGCGGGCCGTGTCCCAGCTCATCAGACTAGGTCCGTCACCCTTCAAGCGAACCCCCCGCTTCACATTTACACACAGTTACATACATTCACACTGGGAGCTGCCCAGTATAACCACAGTCTTCTACTGGTGGGCCACTGAGCAGCTCTACTGCAGTTGGGGGTTCAGTGCCACTGCCTTGCTCAAGGGCACTTCAGCAGTAGTTGTTGAGTAGTTGTTGTTCCATTTAAACTACAACAGTGGTTCTCAAACTTTTTCATATCAAGGACCCCTAATTTAGTCCACATTTGGGCCCCGGACCCCCCCATTTGATAAGACCTTGTCTCTCAAACCCAAATCCGAGAATATTTTTACTATTAGATATGATTTTGTGCAGAATCCCATGACTATCTGTATTGTAGGTAGAGAGATAACAGAGAAACTATGATCAAAACAGTCATTCTCCTACATTTTCTAATTGTGTTAATTTGTAAATTGAATTAATGGTGAAGTTTAACAGTTCATCAGTTTGCTGGGGACCCCCTGGAACTCCCTCAACGACCCCTGGTGGTCCCCGGACCCCACGTTGAGAACCACTGAACTACAATACTTTTGCATACAGTAGTGGAATACATTTGAATACTGACCTTAGAGGCCTAGTCTAGTCTAGTCTTGTTTATTTACACTACCAGTGTAAAGTGTGGTGTGTCCAAAGTGTGGACACACCACATTTTTCTTTATTTTTACTATTTTCCACGTTTTAGAATAATAGTCAAGACATCAGAACTATGAAATAACACAACTGAAAAACACAAAAAAGTGTTAAACAAATCCAAACTATCTTATATTTCAGATTCTTTAAAGTAGCCGCCCTTTGCCTTGATGGAAAGGCAAAGGCTTTGGAAATAAATTCATACATAGGATCAACTTCACTATTTATATTTGTCTAAGAAACACATTTCAAGCATTTAATCAGAAGCCTTTAGATCAAAATGGCTTTAAGAGAATGAAAAACATAGAACACTCAATCAGGTGTGTCAAAACTTGACTTGTAGTGTAGATGCCCATTTATCACAAGCAAGACTTAAATGGCTTTACATATCATCTTATACATGTCATATACCATACTAGATCATATATGCTTACTACACACATATATATATATATAGAGGCTGTTGAAGTCTCCTGGAAGATAAATCAACTGTGCCTCCAGGGGTTTCACACACATTCAATATGCATCATAATGTAGATCTATTTTTAGCACCTGCTATTTTTGGACGTTTCAAGATTACAAACCCTGATGTCCCCACACACACTCCTTGATTTATTTTTTTGTTATACTGTCAGTGTGAGTGTGTTTATTTCCAAGTTCGCCCAAACAATGTCCCCTGCCATTCCTTGAACTAATTGCCACATAGTAATTCATAAGATTCAAGAACACTTCCAATATAGGTTAGATTGGATTACATTTTTTTGTGATCCCTGTAGGGACATTTGGGGGCTTTACAGCAGCAAAGAAAGACACATTTAAAGCACATCAAATCAAATAAACAGAAACGACAATAATCCAAATCATCTAGCTATAGCAGCCATCATAAATACCATCACAGTCTAGGCAGACATTTAAAGTGCATATCGATAACCGTATACCTGAGCATAAACCATTGAAAGCATCAATAAACAGAAACCACAATAATCCAAAATCATCTATAGCAGCCATCATACATATCCAGGCAGTCCAGGCAGACATTTAAAATACATGCTGATAACTGTATACCAATAATTATAACAATAATAATAATAATAATAACAATAAAAATAACAATATATAAATGAGAATCGAGCAAATGGGGTGTATCCAACACAACACAGTCAACAGTTACAACAATAGAACATATTCAATAAAAATAACTTCACAGCATATATGCAGAATGTGCAAAATTCTAGCAGTAGAACCTGCTGAGACAGCTACGGAAGAGGATTAGGGCCACATGTGAAAATTTTATTTGAGTTCTGAGTTTAAAGTCAGAATTCTGACTTTAAACTCAGAACTCAAATAAATTAAGTCAGAATTCTGACTTTAAACTCAGAACTCAAATAAATTAAGTCAGAATTCTGACTTTAAACTCAGAACTCAAATAAATTTTTCACATGTGGCCCTAATCCTCTTCCGTAGACAGCGGAATTGAACGGGAAATGCGGCCGATGTGGAAAAAAAATCAAGGTGAAGCGATAGCGTTATGTGCAATAAGCGGTATAACAGCGGAGAAAATATGAAAATCCGTATTGTTATGTTGTCACATTATCCATAACGAACACACGCGACCAACGTTATTGCCCTTCTGCCGCGCTCCAGGCCAGTCCACCAAGGCGTGCGAGCTGTTCCTGAAGAACCGCGCCGCCGCCGTCCAGACGGCCATCCGGCAGCTGCGGATCGAGGGCGCCACGCTGCTCTACATCCACAAGCTCTGCAACATCTTCTTCACCGGCCTGCTGGAGACGGCCAAGGAGTTCGAGACGGACTTCGCCGGGACCACGGGCTGCTACTCGGCCTTCGTGGTCTGGTCGCGCTCGGCCATGCGGATGTTCGTGGACGCCTTCAGCAAGCAGGTAGGCGGGAGGGAGAACCAGAGGGGCATAAGTGACCTTTTTAGGGCGAAAATGAGTTATATATATATATCCGACAGAAAAAAAACCCATAGCAATTTAAAAGACATTTCCTGCATTTCTACACTACCTAACCTCTTGGATTAAGTCAAGAAACAGCAACCCTGTATATTGTTAACCAAAAATGTAAAATTATGTTATATTACTAGATTTCAGCATTGAGGTATTTACATTCATGATTTTGCATAGGCATACCAACCTAAAAACCTATTATTGGGAATCGGAAGAAAGTTTCAGAGCGACAGACACAGAGCGTCCCCGTAACCATAGTATACATATTTGACATGTTCTGTTGTCTATTTTTGATTTGCCAAATGGTTATTTGGCCAGGTTTAATGTAATTAATTGTTATTCAGTGAACTAATATGATATTGATAGATATTTTATGTCAATCAGATGTATCAATGGCAAAATGATCAGTCGTCAAAAACAGTATAGAAATTAAACTTTATTAAATTCTGTTGAGATGGTCAAGTTATGTTTAGAAATCAGTTGAGGACCTCCAGAAGTTTACATCACCTGAAAGCCCTCTGTTGTTACATTGCAGTATGTGCACTTTTACACAAATATGTAAAAAAAAAGTGAAGGAATGTGGAAATCATTATCACTCCCAATTCACAGAAAAAAAAAATTTGTTCAAAAGGAAGATAATCACAATGGACTCTGTAGGTGGTTGGTTATTTGGCGAAATGGCTAAACAATTAGTTATTTGGCCAAATGGTTATTATTAATGTTTTAACAAAATTAATTACATTCAATGAACTAATATGATATAAGGATTATTTTTATATGATATTTTATATAATAACAATGGATTACTGTTACTTTTTAACTCATTAATGTAAAGCTTTTTTCATATTTTCATCAGATACACCCTTTTTTTCATATTGTATATGAGATAAAATCTTGGTTCCAAAAAGGTGCATGTGACTCTTCCAAATAAAAAAAAAAAAGATAGAAAAATATTTTTTTCAATGAATGTCAAAATATTGTTCATTAAGTATATTGTCATCCACATGTTTATGAAGTTTTCATGTTAAAGATTGAATTTAATAAACAAAGTCAGGACAAAGTATGGTCATTTTTTGTTTTGGCTCTCCTGTAAAGTTGGTCAAATGTCACTTACGCCCCTCTGGTTCTCACCCCTCGATATAAGGATATTTTTATATGGTATTTTATATTATAACGATGGATTACTGTTACTTTTTAACTCATTAATGTAAAGCTTTTTTCATATTTTCATCAGATACACCCTTTTTTCATATTGTATATGAGACAAAATCTTGGTTCCAAAAAGGTGCATGTGACTTTCTTCCAAATAAAAAAAAAAAGATAGGTCATTTTTTGTTTTGGCTCTCCTGTAAAGTTAATCAAATGTCACTTACGCCCCTCTGGCTCTCACCCCTCCATATATGGCTAGTCTCAGCTTCCGGTATGGGCTACCAGAGGGCGTGTTTCCTCCTCTGAAAGCCCTCTTGTGAAAATCCCTGTCTTCACCAGGTGTTCGACAGTAAGGAGAGCCTGTCGACGGCGGCGGAGTGCGTGAAGGTGGCTAAGGAGCACTGCAGGCAGCTGAACGACATCGGCCTGGACCTCACCTTCACCCTGCAGTCCCTGCTGGTCAAAGACGTGCAGGCGGCGCTGCAGAGCTACAAGGAGATCATCATCGAGGCCACCAAGCACCGCAACTCCGAGGAGATGTGGAGGAGGATGAACCTCATGACCCCCGAGGCCCTGGCCAAACTCAAGGTGGGCTTTTGGTTTTTTTTCTTGTCTCGTTCTTCTCTCCTTTCCTCTCCTCTCTCACGGTTCAGACGGGGGAAAGTCAAGGAATCAGCCAATAGCACACTGCAAAAAGTATTAAGGCAGGTCAACTTAAAAACAGAAGTTTCCTTGCTGCCTTAAAATTGTGAGTTGACTGAAGTAGTACTGAATAGTTAGGTCAAAGATCATTAGTTGGTTGTTCTAATGTAGAAAAGCGAACTGAGTGAAATTAAGACAATAAGTTCAATCAACAAATGTCTAGTCATGCTGATTTCCAAGTTGAATGCATTAATTGATGAACTGAAATCCAGTGTTATTTACTTTTTTCACAAGGTTTGCTAGGTTTAAGTTTGAGTTCCTCTTGTATCACATGATTAATACACAGTTCAGGATATAGTATGCAAATGCAATACTTACTTGTAGTGGATTGTACTTGCCATGTGCATCAGAGAGAAACTTACTTGATTGTGAATTCCCAGATACATAGATAAGATAGATAGTAGATTTTATCATGTTTTCTTTTTTTTTTTTTTTTTTTTCTTTTTATCAGAAATTGACCTATGATTCACCAAACATACATACATACATAACAAGTCTCTATCCTGTAACTTCATTCAAACCAGAAGAAGGAAGAGTTTCTGGAGAGTTAAACCGAATGCAATGCATACTGGGAAGTCTGCAAATAAACTAACAGTGTTGAGTTTAGTGAATGCTTTATAAACTAACAGTGTTGAGTTTGGTGAATGCTTTATAAACTAACAGTGTTGAGTTTGGTGAATGCTTTATAAACTAACAGTGTTGAGTTTGGTGAATGCTTTATAAACTAACAGTGTTGAGTTTGGTGAATGCTTTATAAACTAACAGTGTTGAGTTTGGTGAATGCTTTATAAACTAACAGTGTTGAGTTTGGTGAATGCTTTATAAACTAACAGTGTTGAGTTTGGTGAATGCTTTATAAACTAACAGTGTTGAGTTTGGTGAATGCTTTATAGACTAACAGTGTTGAGTTTAGTGAATGCTTTATAAACTAACAGTGTTGAGTTTGGTGAATGCTTTATAAACTAACAGTGTTGAGTTTAGTGAATGCTTTATAGACTAACAGTGTTGAGTTTGGTGAATGCTTTATAGACTAACAGTGTTGAGTTTGGTGAATGCTTTATAGACTAACAGTGTTGAGTTTAGTGAATGCTTTATAGACTAACAGTGTTGAGTTTGGTGAATGCTTTATAGACTAACAGTGTTGAGTTTAGTGAATGCTTTATAAACTAACAGTGTTGAGTTTAGTGAATGCTTTATAAACTAACAGTGTTGAGTTTAGTGAATGCTTTATAAACTAACAGTGTTGAGTTTAGTGAATGCTTTATAAACTAACAGTGTTGAGTTTAGTGAATGCTTTATAGACTAACAGTGTTGAGTTTAGTGAATGCTTTATAAACTAACAGTGTTGAGTTTAGTGAATGCTTTATAAACTAACAGTGTTGAGTTTGGTGAATGCTTTATAAACTAACAGTGTTGAGTTTAGTGAATGCTTTATAGACTAACAGTGTTGAGTTTAGTGAATGCTTTATAGACTAACAGTGTTGAGTTTAGTGAATGCTTTATAAACTAACAGTGTTGAGTTTAGTGAATGCTTTATAAGGTGTTCTTTCAACCCGTAATTTTAAGTCACAAGATGTGAACTCACGATTTTAAGTCATGAAGCTCATAACTAGCACTTTTAAGTTGAACTTGACAAACACATCTATATACATTGTGTTAATGGATAAAGATGAGTTGATTTCACTAAATTGAGTTTTTACAGTGCATATGGCCATTTCAGTAGCATGCTTTTTACCATTAGATTTCAAGGCTTTACACAGATTTGGGTTTGGGGTTTAGCTACTCTTTCATGTACATTTCCATCTCCACCTTCTTCCCTGCAGGAGGAGATGCGCGGCTGCGGCATGGGCACCTTCGAGCAGTACACGGGCGACGACTGCTGGGTGAACCTGAGCTACACGGTGGTGGCCTTCACCAAGCAGCTGATGAGCTTCCTGGAGGAGGGCCTGAAGCTCTACTTCCCCGAGCTGCACATGGTGCTGCTGGAGAGCCTGCCGGAGATCATCCTGGTGGCCGTGCAGCACGTGGACTACAGCCTGCGCTGCGAGCAGGACGGCGAGAAGAAGGCCTTCATCCTGCAGAACGCCACCTTCCTCTACGACACCGTGCTGCCCGTGGTGGAGCGGCGCTTCGAGGAGGCCGTGGGCAAGCCGGCCAAGCAGCTGCAGGACCTGAGGAAGAGCACCAGGCCGCTGCGGATCAACCCCGAGAGCACCACGTCCGTGGTCTGAGGGCCGCCGGGGGTAGGACAGGGGGGGGGAAAGAACACTAACCTTTACCGACTGTTGCGGCAATGGCAGTTCCTACTATTTAGGAATAACCAGTCGATGTGTTCACCTGTGGCTCTGAGGCTGCAGGACAGAAGGACTGGATTCTAACTCGCTTATTCCATATGATAGGGGAGACTCATACGTCTGCTATACCAGTGGTTCTCAACGTGGGGTCCGGGGACCACCAGGGGTCCTTGAGGGGTTTCCAGGGCGTCCCCATTAAATTGATGAATTGTTAAACTTCACCATTATTTAATTAAGAAGTGAACACAGTTAGAGGATGTAGAAGAAAGACTGTTTTGATCATAGTTTCACTGTTATCTCTCTACCTACAATGCTGATAGTGATGGAATTCTGTGCAAAATCATATCTAACAATAAAAATATTTGCAGATTTGGGTTTGATAGACAAAATCTCATCAAATGGGGGGGGTCCGTAGCCCTAATGTGGACTAAACTAGGGGTCCTTGATATGAAAACGGTTGAGAATCACTGTGCTATACAATCAGAGCAGTATGTACTTCGAGTTCAGGGTGCAGGGTCACAGCTGGCAAAGTGCACTGTTCTTCAGAGTTGAGAAAAACATACCATGAATACACGGTTCCTCAACGCACATTTCGTTGAAACAGCTGACCCGATTGACCCCGTTTTTGTTGAAATTTGATTAGGGCTGCAGCTAACGATTATTTTCATCGTCGATTAATCTGTCGATCGTTTTCTCGATTAATCGATTAGTTGTTCGGTCTATAAAATGTCAGAAAACGGTGAAAAAATGTGGATCAGTGTTTCCCAAAGCCCAAGATGACGTCCTCAAATGTCTTGTTTTGTCCACAACCCAAAGATATTCAGTTTACTGTTATAGAGGAGGAAAGAAACCAGAAAATATTCACATTTAAGAAGCTGGAATCAGAGAATTTTGACTTATTTTGCTTAAAAAAATTACTCAAACCGATTAATCGATTATCAAAATAGTTGGCGATTAATTTAATAGTTGACAATAGTTGCAGCTCTAAATTTGATTTCGCAATTGAATCACGGAAAGTGTCCAAAATCTGAATTTGCATATCTATGTATTCTGCCCTGGGGATCTGTTGTCTATGCTGTTTGTTGAGCACAGTTTTAAAGTATAACCATGTGATTTGATGTGGATGTGAGCTCATTCAAGTGGACAAAACAGTGATTCAAACTAACCCAGCTTTGATTGTGAGGCTATGGGACAGTTACTGTACACTTAGGTGTATTCTAGCATAATGAAGAAAGGAATAACTGATAAAAAAGGGATGAGAGATGAAGCAAATGCACTGGTAAATGTTGACACGTTTGTCAAAATGAATGAGTTTGTACAGCCTGTGTAACCAATAAGCAATTAAATGCCAACATTATGCACAACCACAATCTTTGTTTTCTTTACTGGAAGAAAGATGTTAGTTGCACTCAAACAGTGTAGGATGCTTTTTTCCCCAAGGACTTCCTGAGTCTTGTGAATGTGTGTGTTCTTAATATGTAGTATATATATATAATATGTAGTAATATGTAATATGTTGCCCTCTTGTGGCGGTACAAAACCTGGAAACATGGAAGTGGATGGAGTGGGAATAGGATGGTGGATGCACAATATGCAGATGTTCAGGCAATCTTTCATATGTCTGGGAAATCTGTTATTTGTCATTTCACTTTTTTTTTTTTTTTATCAAAATGAAACTCAGTCAAATTTCAAGTGTAATTCTAGTCATAGTTGTGAAAAATGAATTCAAACAGTATATATAGGCCTACTGTATTTTCCCCAAACAGAATTCAATATAATACTAACAGTAATGCTGGTCATTTTCTTTATATATAGGACAAGCCAGTGCACTCTACATCCTTAATTTGTGGAAAACAGCTAGAGAAATTCCTAAATTCCATCATTTGACCCATCCGGCTTACACTTTTATTTCAATGTCATGTGTATAAAAAAACAATTTGGATGGTATTATTGCGACGTGAAAACATCGCTCTCTCCGTGTCGAGCGAGAGCCGGAATATTTTTAGCTGCTGTTCATTCGACACATGATTGTCTTCTCTGCTTCGCGGCTCATCCCATTACGATCGCCGACTCGATCGGAAGGCTGGAGGAAAGCCTCGGGTGGAGCTATATGTGCTTATCCTCTGGGGAAGAGGCGCCAGATCAGCGGGATTATACGCAAGGAATTCATTCAGTCAGTCACCGGTGAAAACGGATGGAAAAAGTGTTGCGGGGGATGAAGAGATAGCAGGTTCTTCATAAGGCTGCAATGATGTCTGAAGGCCTTGAAGACATTAGAAGCTATCCTGAGCCCTTTACTTGCAACATAGTGACTTTAAAGGAATAGTTCACCCAAAAATGAAAATTCTGTCATCATCTACTCACCCTCATGCCAAATGAAACACAGGTGAAATGTGTTAGTCCATATAACACACAGGGAGGCTGCAGCACAACTCCATAGCAGCCTTCTCCAAAACAACTGAAGTCAATGGGGACCTGTTCTTTAGAGTTCCAATCAGCTGTAGTTAAGATTTGCACTAAATGATGGTGTAAATATACTGTAGGTCTTTTTGGAACTCTGAAGAACTGACTGACTGACTTCAGTTGCTTTGGAGAAGGCTGCTATGGAGTTGTGCTGGCAACCTCACCAAGGTTATTATTGTTAACGAAAACTAACTAAATAATGAAAACTAGGTGCGAAAAAACATTTTCGTAAATAAAAACGAGGCTTTACAAAAAAAAACGATAACTAAATTAAACTAACTAAAATAAACTAAAATTATAGAGAAAATGTCTTTAGTTTTCGTCTTTGTCAATTTATTTCATACATAAGCCTAGTATTTTGAATTTTTGAATCTCGCCCCTGACAAATACCCCATATTACAAAAAAAGACTAAAACTAACACTGAAACGAATAAAAACTCAACTAAAACTAAGCATTTTCAAAAAATAAAAACGAAACTAGCAAACCCGCTTTAAAAACAAATTAAAACTAAACTGAAATTGAAAACAAAAAGTCGAAACGAAATAAAAAAATAAAAACTAATGAAGAACGCAAAACTATAATAACCTCGAACCTCCCTGTGTGTTATATGGACAAACTTCACCTGTGTTTCAACTGGCATGAGGGGGAGGAGATGATGACAGGATTTTCATTTTTTGGGTGAACTATTCCTTTAAGGTTAGGGCAAGGGTTAAAGGTAGAGTTAGGCATGTAGTGGTGAAGGTTAGGGTTTGGGGCTAGGGAATGAATGTAACAAATGAAGGTCCTCACACATATAGTAATACAAACATATATGTATATATGTACGTGTTTGTGTGTGCATACTGTATGTTCACACTCCTTTCACCAAAGAGCAACTCGCTATAGCTCTGAATCCCAGGTGATGGGATGCTAACGGGGCTAATAGAAGGAAAGCTGTCCCAGTGGATGGGGTTAATGCCGCTCCCTCAGGGACTGCACGGTCTGTTCAATTAAATGGTGAGCTAGCAGAAAGGGCTAATGTCAGCTGACACCGGGATTATTGGATCGAACTGGCTTCAGATGCCCTCTCATCCTTTTTCAGCATCACTCCTTTCTGCTGGGATCCTCTGCATCTGAATAGTTTCACCTATTTTGCTCAAGTTTCATATTTCAACTTCATTTGCCCCGATGGGTTTCGTAGCATATATTAAAAACACTATATAAAAACATAAGATGTGAACACGTTTTGCACATTATGTAAATTTTATGTAAATTCACATATCTGTTTTCTTCACATTCCCATATCCTTTTTTATTATATACTGCATTTGTATTGATATTTTTTTTAGAATGTTTCCACTGCTTCAATTTCATATTTTGTCATATTTTCATATTCTGCATTAACTCTTTCTTTGTCTCTGTCTCAAGTTCTGACAGTTATTTTTTTACATTTTTTAATGCTGCAATCCATACTTTTCCCCATACTTTTCATTCATGCATTCCTGTTGATCTTGTGTCCAAATTGACAGTTGTGTATGTTTACATAACCTCCATTGGCAAGCAGCATAATACAAATCATCATCATCATCATCATCATCATCATCATCATCATCATCACCACTGACAAAAAATGGTAATGTAAGCCTTTGTGTTTTATATTTGTAAATATAGGCCCATATACTGTAAATAAAGTTCCAGAAATGGCAGTTGTTTCCAATTCTGTTTCATGTTGCTGTATATTTTGGCCTATGGTGTGAGAAAGAAAGACAGAAAGAAAGAAAGAAAGAAAGAAAGAAAGAAAGAACATACTGCAATTTTTTTTTGTCTAATGAAGGGTTCAGCGTGTCTATTGTTAAAATAGTCTGTTTGATTGCATTGTCTCAGGGGCATCACTTTAAGTGTGTGTGTGTGTGTGTGTGAGAGAGAGAGAGAGAGAGAGACAGAGAGAGTGGGCGTTTGTGTGTTTATGTGTTTATGTGTTTATGTGATAGGATTAAAAAAAAAGTCTCTGGTTCAGTCCATCTCTGACTGAACCCACTCAGTCAGTCAGAACTACAAGCCCCACAATCCCCTCTCGCCTGTGCGCCTGCGCGGAGCGCTGAAGGGAGCTGTCCGTGTCAGACGGTCCTGGAGTGTTTTCATTGAAGCTGTTTCTCCTCCGGCGGACAGGAACAGACGGGAGCGATGGACGAAGAGTTGAAATGCCCGGTTTGCGGTTCCCTCTTCAAGGACCCCATCTTGTTACCGTGCTCTCACAATGTGTGTTTGGCGTGTGCTCGAAATATCACCGTCCAAACCCCGGAGGGAGAGACCCCGGTGCAGAGCCGGGCGTCGGGCAGCTCTGACTACGACTACCTGGACATGGACAAGATGAGTCTGTACAGCGAGACGGACAGCGGCTACGGCTCCTACACACCGTGCCAGCTCAAGTCTCCCAACGGGGTGCGAGTGTTTCCGCCGGCCCTCCACCACCGACACTGCTCCCTCACCTGCCCGCTGTGCCACCGGAGCGTCTCCCTGGACGAGCGGGGGCTCCGGGGCTTCCCGCGGAACCGGCTGCTGGAGGCCATCGTGGCGCGGTACCAGCAGAACCGCGCCGCCGCCGTCGCCGCCGCCGCGGCCGCCGCCTCCTCCTCGTCCTCCGCCGCGGTGAAGTGCCAGCTGTGTGACCGCAACCCCGTGGACGCGGCGGTGATGTGCGAGCAGTGCGACGTTTACTACTGCACCGCCTGCCAGCAGCGGTGCCACCCGTCCCGCGGTCCGCTGGCCAAACACCGCCTGGTGCCGCCGTCGAGCAAAGCGGGGGCGGCCGGAGCGGCGAGCGGAGGAGGCGGCGGCGGGGGAGCCGGCGGTCAGCAGCCGCCCGCCACCGCGCGGAAGCCCGCGACGTGCGCGGATCACGAAGCGGAAAACTTCAGCATGTACTGCAGCAGCTGCAAGGCTCCGGTCTGCATGAAGTGTCTCGAGGACGGAAAACACGCCAAGCACGACGTCAAGCCGCTGGCCGTGATGTGGAAACAACACAAGGTGAACAGACATAACACACACACACACACACACGCGCGCGCGCGCACGCACGCGCACACGCGCGCGCGCACACACACGCACACCTTAGGCTTTAGTAAAAATTGGGGTTGCCTTATAACTGTGCTAATAATTAATAGCATATAGGCTAATAATCACAATAATCGTATTAGTAGTAATAATAACTAGGCTACTACTGAATCCTGATGAATTAGAGGAGCTCTCTGTGGTTATACAGAGTATACACACACACACACACACACACACACTCACACACACACACACACTGGTTTCTCCAGTGTCTGATATGCCCTTGTTGTTTGTATCACATGTTCTCCATTTTGAAAGTGTCTTACAAAATCTTAACAGTCAGAGAAGGAAACCCCATTCATATTCTGTGTTGAGTGTGTGTGTGTGTGTGTGTGTGAGAGTGAGAGTGTGTGAGAGAGTGAGAGTGTGTGTGCATAAGCTACTGTGCATCAGTGGAACCATAAACCACAGAGAGCCCTCTCTGATTCATCAGGATTCAGTAGTAAAATAATTACTGTGAAGCCTAAAGCCCCCAGTATGTGTGTGTATGTGTTAATGTGCATGTGTGTGCCTATGTGTGTGTGTGTGTGTGTGTGTGTGTGTGTGTGTGTGTGTATGCGCGCACCATGAGTCATCACTTGAATAGGTCACATAGCTCCTTCTTGCCATTTTAAAAAAGAACTGGCCCACATCAGTGAATGTAGTGTAGTCAGAGGAGGTCACCAGCCCTGTAGCCTTTTCTCTCACTCTTTTCTTCTTCTCTTCTCCTCGACAAGAGTGTGTGACTGTGTGTGTGTGTGTGTGTGTGTGTCTGTTCCTCCTCCTCCCTCCCCCTTTTCTTCACACTTCCCTTCCTTCGTCTCTGCTTTTCTATCGTCATCTTCCAACTACACTATCTATCTATCTATCTATCTATCTATCTATCACCGAAAATCACCCAGCGTTTGCCAATTTCATTAAAAGATTATTAAAGTGACTCGGCTATTTCACTCATTTTAAATTGAT
>NW_027280242.1:0-30648 GCF_046629955.1 Centroberyx affinis
CTGATTAAAAACTGTTACGTTTACAAATGCCGTTAAAACAGTTTGGAGGAATTTTAATTTTCACTTTCATCGTAGTGACTCTGACTCTGACAGCGCTCAGACCCTCTAGAGGCGACAGGCGGTATGACCGTGTGGCCGGTGTTGAGGAGGGAAACCACACCGGTGTCAAAATGGCACCGTGACAACTCTGATATTTAAGTTCCGTTAGCCGCGGCGACACCGACCCGCCGTGCCTGGCCCTCTCCGTTCATTTCATTTTCAATAAGAACTGTCTGATGATGCGTCCGTCTGTCAGATTTCCATCGTTTTGATTTTGGAAAGCTAGCGGCGATCACCGACACGACGGTCCGACCGGAACAAAGATCAGACAGAGTTCACCTGGTGGAGCGTCTGGAGGACTGGAGGGTTTCAGATCAGTTTCTGATACAGTAGAGTCTGTTTCTTCTGTTTCTATCAAGCAGCTCCGTTATGAGTGAAGCTGCTGCTGTGTTTCTGCCTCTCCACCATGTTGACGTTCCCACTGAGCAATTTTATGTTGATTAGACGTTTAAAACACGTCTAAATGGCCCATAGCCGTCTAGGCTAAATGAAGTTTAAATGGGGTTGAAAAGTGAAAGTTTATTAGATGTCTATACATAGACAATATTATCCTGGACTATATGAGAGCTACGCATAGACACAATGTTGAAATGACTTCTTGTGCTCAGATAATTATCTTGTAGGCTAGTCTACAGGACTTCTCTGGTGCATATTTTTGGTATTTACAGATGTTTATTCATTGTAATAATGTATTTACTGCTTGGTCTAAAATAGGTCTATACATAGCCGTAATTATCCTGGGCTATATGAGAGCTAAAGTATAGACGCCACGTGGAAATCACGTCTTTTGCTCAGTGGGTTCAAAACAGACAGAATTGTTGACAGATAGATTTCTGTCCAGTGGGCTGCTTATCAGCACCTGCAGCTAGTGGAACTCGACACTGTGGACCTGGACCGGATCTGGACCGGATCTGGACCGGTTATAAATTACAGCAGAGAGGAGAGTGAGCCAGACCGCGTTCCAGTTCACCGGCCTCCCACCACGACTCTGTGTTTTTGTTGATTTCTTGTTTGTGTCGAGCTGTCGGCCAATCACAGCTGAGCTCTGCTGTCGCCGGGCGCTCAGCTGCACGTGTCGGATGCGTGTCAGAGGCGTGTCGGATGCGTGTCGGATGCGTGTCAGAGGCGTGTCGTCGAGCGCTTTCCAGGTTTCTAGTAGATGTGTTTTTTTTCATTCAGGCGGACAGTTTATCCACTTCAACCAGCTGATGGAAACGCACATGAATCACATTTTATATTTTGCGTCATTTCAAGAGTTTTCTTACAGTTTTCTGGACGTTTGGAGGGAAGCGAGGTGTGAGAGGAGCAGCTTGGTGTGTTTGTGTGTAACTCTGTCCAGCAGGAATCTCTATTAACGATATATTTAGCTGCTGTGTGGATCTGATGAAGCTAACTGCACACAGCCAGCTGCTCCGCCATCAATCTGCCTGACACAGGCTGCATATAGCTGACACACACACACACACACACACACACACACACACACACACACACACACACACACACACACACACACACACACACACACACACACAGAGAGTGGCGAACATACAAATGGTTATGTAATATACACAGGAATACACGCCAATGCAGTTGTATGCATGACTTGGATAGCTAGAGCACACACACTGAACTGCATCTAGTGTTGCATACACACACACTGGCACAGTACCCCCCCCCCCACACACACACACACACACACACACACACACACACACACACACACACACACACACACACACACACACACACACACAGATAGTGTAGTGCAATTTGCTTTTAAAGGAAAACTCTCCATCTCTGGTTCCATTCAGTAGTTAGTTGTGTTGGTAACACTTTACAATAAGGGTCACTAAGTTAAGGGTTAATTAATGCTTAATAAGCATTAAATAACCCTTAATTAACAGTTAACTAATGTGTCTGGTAATAATTTACTAATGGTGTTCATGTTAACTAAGGTATTAATTTATACATTATTTAATAGTCATCTTTATAAACTATTAAATAATCTATAAATGAATAACTTAGTTAACATGAACACCATTAGTAAATTATTACCAGACACATTAAGGTAACTAACCCTTAATTATGTACCCTTATTGTAAAGTGTTACCGTTGTGTTTTTCTTCTTGGTGGATAACCGGCCAATCACAGACGAGGTGACGTCACCTCCAGATGTCTCCAGCAGCTCCAGTGGAGTTTGATCTGAGAAAATGTTTCAGGATGCAAAACCTCAGCGGTAAACGTCAGGTTTTGGTGTCAGTCCCCTCAGGATCAAAGAGCGAGGGCAGGGGCGCCCTGGTGGCTCACCGAGTAGGGCACGTACCATTTGGCTCAGGCCTTCCCGCAGCGACCCGGGTTCGAATCCGACCCGTGGTCCTTTGCTGCATGTCCTCCCCTTGCTCTCTCTCCCATACCTTCCTGTCTCTCTCTCACTATATCTCTCAAATAAAGCATAAAATGGCAAAAAATAAATCTTTAAAAAAAAAAAAAGAGCGAGGGCTTCTTTCTAGAGCCGCCATTTTGCACCGAGAGACGTTCAACAATCATACAGGGAGAGATCCATCAGAGAAGAGGAGAGAGACCAGTTTCTCCACCACAGGAGCAGGAGAGAGACCAGAATGCACTGCAGCAGAGAGACAGGTTGAAGTTTGATGACAGTCAGGAAATCACTAATGTCATACCCGCAACGTACAAACACTCGCTCTCACACGAACCATAGTTTAACGTCAAATTACAGTAACATCTGTCTGTCTCTCTCATACACACACACACACACACACACACACACACACACACACACACACACACACAGATGTTAAAGTACAATCCTGATGAGTTTATTCTACAGTGGAAGGTCAGTGTGACCTGTGTGTGTGTGTTGAGACACACACACACAAACACACACACGGTCAGGCTAACTCAGTGCCAGGTTACGTTACCTACAGTTCACTAACAGTTAACTAAGTGTGTGTGTGTGTGTGTGTGTGGGAGAGAGAGATGGCAGCTTTGTGTTTATAGAGCGAATATTGACAGTTTTACATTATATCTGACATTCCATCTGAAACGTTTTCTACTGCGGTGGAAAAGCCTCAGAACCAGAACATTTTATGATATTCAGTATTGATAATATATAACACTATGTGGAATCTCAGATATGTGGAAAGGAAAAACAAAAAAACATGGAACAGAATTTCATTGAATTAAATGCAACTTCTTGAAATTCCAATTTTGTTTTCTGTAAGTTTTTTTAAATTCCAATTCCTCAGTTGAAGGAATTGATGAGTTCATTCATGATTTGCTGTACAGATATTTAATTGTTTCATCTATTTTTTTACTCTTAATTTATTCTCTCTCTCTCTCTGCAGGCGAGCAGCGACAAGAAATCCGACTGAAAAGCACGAAGACGGTTTCAGCTCCGCCCCCCCCCCCCGTCTTCTTCATCCTCATCATCATCATCATCATCATCATCGCCATCTCTTCGCTGTCGTCAACAACATCCGCCGCTTCTGCATCCGCCTCTCGTCCCGCTCGGTGATGTCACTTCCGGATCCTGTGACATCACCGCGTTGCGAGCGGTGGATTCCCCTGGTGGTCGTTTTCTCGTTCGGACTGTCGAGGATCTCCACCGAAAAAAACAAAATAAACTGTGACTCTGAGAGCGTCGACTTCCCGTGAAACCGTTCGCCTTCTGTGACCGTTCTGGAAATTGAAGGATTTGCGCTTTCTGCAGTGACTCCTAAACACTTTGTCGTGTTTAAGAGTCACTTTTCTCCATGAGTGAATATTAGGATGTGAAATGACAGCGTTGCACTCTTCAGTAATGAAAACTCCCAACAACTGAAATTTTAGTAACTTTTCTCCTCGTCTACGTTTTCAAAATAACAGCATTAGACATTTCAGTCATATTTTCTCCAGTAATTCCTAATTTGAGCCGACCTTTCCCAATTCTGTCGTTTGAGAATCGGTATATTCTCCACATTAAAGGCTTTGAAACGACAGCGCTGCACACCTCAACAATGTTTTTTCCAGTAGCTTTAAATTTGGGCTAATCCTTCACTCTCTGCTGTTGTGGGAGAGCAGGTCGTCTTCTTGTGTTTGTCTTGGGAACAACAGCATCGAGCACTTCAATCATGTTTCCTCCTTCAACACTGAATTCGGGTTCAGCATTCCCGATTCACTGTTGGTCTTCTCCTTGTATGAATATTCGGACGTGAAACAGCGTGGCACTTTTCTGTAATTCCGAAGTCCGATTTGCTGTTGGTTTACAGTCAATATTCCCATCGTTTATGTAATTTGGTTTTGAACTGATTTGACCAGAAATGGTCTTGATTCCTTCCTTTCCATTTGGGTTAAAGATTCTCTTCTTGCTCGTCGGTTCGGTTTGTCCTGTCGGCTACGGTTTTGACTCGGTGGTGTTTTTTGGTTAAAGGGTTGATGTAATGTTTTATAATCGTGGGATCTGATTCAGAAGGGACCAAGTGTTCGTTCAGAAAGATGAACGGTTAGTTAACGGAGTGATGTCGGGTTAGAAAGATGCACATAGGTGTTAGTTGTTGGGTAGAAAGCAGGAGTTGGTGTTTGACTTGAGGCATGCAGCTATAAGGAATGGCAGCGTGTTGCGTTGGCGTGTTCTCACCTGCACAAAACTCTCTGCAGTCCGTTCATTTTCTACCAGAGAGACGCCGGCCCATGTTGAACCACCGTCACCTCGCTTGTCTGCGTTGAAACTTTGTCTGCAGCTGAATTTTCGGGAAACATCACCGATCAACAGCCAACTGCGTATTAGTGTTGCTGTTTGTACCACTGATCCCTTCAACACTATTGGCCCTGCAGCTGTCAGTCAGGTTGGATAAGCCGATGTGGTTTCTAGAGTTCGTGTTTGAGCCGTTGGAAGCACTTACCATTAAATCCCCCTCCATAAAATAAACTTATATAAAGTTCTTAATAAAGTTCTCCATTATGGTTGTAATTTAGTTCGGCTGAGGTCAATATTAGCTGTACTTTGTGTTAATTGCCACATTTCTGATGCGTTATGCTTAAGATTGTTTAATAGCTGCATGCCTTAATTAAAATGTTAGCAGTCAGCTAGCTTAGCACTTCCAAGATCCTGACCAGTCTGGGTACAAAATATAAGTAAGGTCCCTGCTAGCTGGTTCATGCTGCTTTAGTGGTTTATTCAGCAACATTTACACTGATCCGGTCTTTAGATATCACTGTTTGCTGATGATACAACTGCTTATGTGTGAAATTCCCTCGGCTAGCTCTGCTTTATTATTCGCTATGCTAACTCTTATCCGAGGAGCTAGTTGGTGATCTGTCTTGTTTTCTCCTGTTTTTTATTCTCATGTATGTTTCACTCAGTACACGTGTTGGTATCCTGTCTAAAAGACATAAAACCGTAGAACCGAGCCTAGGATTATGGGCTTTTAGGCTTCTGGTCTTCAGTGTTGTACGTTCTATATGTAAACTGCTGTAATAAACCACTAAGGGAGCATCTATCGGGTGTGCTGATATCTTTTTTTTTTTTATATATAAATATATATTTTTCAGTCGATGGTTTTCTTGCTGTCACCTGGTTTACAAGATGGACACACCGCACACTGCAAGAAATGACAAGTTTAGCAAGGGATTTTTAGTTTAAGACTCAAACTTTTTTCAGTGAAATGAACTTATAATAATTATTTTGCTTGTTTCAAAAAATTGCACAGGAAACATGAATATAAAAAAAACATAAATAAAACTCCACTTCCATTTCACACAGACTTCTTTCTAAGTTTGTCATTTCCCACAGTGCACTGCAGTGCCCAGATCTGTCTATTCAGTAAGATGAAACTTTATTTGTCCTGTCAGGGCAAACAGAGCCATTCCTTTATTCCTTTCTGTCATTTCTTTATTCACGTTTGACAATGATATGTGTGATACAGTAGGGTTTGTTGATGCCTTATGTTATATGCTATTATACTTTGTTTTTTATTTAGCCTGATGGTTTTGTCCACTAAGCATGAGATCATTTATATACTCTCTTACCATTTCTCCAGGGTGGGAAACAACCAGCAGACTGGTCATACTGCTACTACAGCTAACCAAACATCAGTAGAGTCCTGTTCTATTCTAAACTTCTAGTTGGATGGTAAAACAGTAAAAGTAGATGGGAAGTGTTGAGATTTTTTGGCTGGTGGACAGAAAACAGGTTTCCTTCCCTGCGTTTCTCTGGAGATTCGGCCAATGTTTTGAGGAAACATCCCTTTCTAAAGAGACTGGGGATTGATGACTGATGACCAAATCAATGAGAATAACATCATTGGAAATAAGAAACTTGAGTTTCATTCCAAAACCAGATATCGATTTTCCAGAACAAAAATTACAAACTTCATCAATCAATTTAAAGAATACAAAGCTAAAGCAAATGCTCCTCAGATGGCTGATAATAATATTCCATAATATTTTTCTTCATGCAGTAAGCATTTTTTTTTTTTGGAACATGGATATACAGTATATTTTATGGAATGAAACTCTAACAAACCATTTAAAAGCAGTGTTGGTCATAAGTGTCTCTATTTCCTCTAAATTTTTCATCATGTAACTACAACTGTTCTAATCTCCTGATATTGTCTTTATGTATTGATGAAACTCCAATACAATCAGCTCCATCCAAATTTACAGTTTCCAACCTTCAGGAACTGGCTTTAAATGGTTTAGGATTGTTTCTATCTGTCTCTATTTCTTTTTTTTTTTTTCTTTTTTCTTTTGTTCTATGTGTGTGTGTGTGTGTGTGTGGGGGGGATTAATACCGTTGTTCCATATCTTTAATGGAATAAACCCAACATCAACTCCATCTATACTCCTCTATTTGTTTTCCACCAGGGTTCCTGCACAGGTCTGCAAATGTATGAATAAAGAATTTGCTAATTTCCAGGTCTTGTAAAGTTTGGAAATTGCACAAAAAAGTTTGGAAAAATAGTTCTGTACCGTCCGATACACATACAACTCCACATGTTCTGGAACAGTCCACCACAGTTCCTACACAGGTTCCATTTCAAGACTTTTTTTTTTACTCCTGACTCGATCTGAAGGTTTTGCTCAGTGTTCAGTCTGAATCTGAATCAACTCGACCAGGGCCCAGTTGTTCAAAAAGTTTAATCTGGATCAGAATGATCCGGATTTGGAAATCCTATGTTTTGCTATCCAGGATCAGGTAATCCATCTTACTTTTGTGCCGGTTTTTCAAAGTAACATCGGATTGGATCACCCTGATCCAGATACAAATTTTTCAAGATTACCAAATCCGGATTACCAGTGCTCTAAATGGGACTACATATCACAATGTAGGCTACTAGCTCTGTAAAGAGCAACAGGTAGAAGAGCCAGTGTGGGGTCACTTTAAGTGTTTTTATTTGAAGAGACAGAAAACAGCACAATAAAACAATACAAACATCCCCTTCCATTTTCAATTTCTTTTAAACAGTCAGACCCCTCATCTGACCCACAACAAATAAATAAAAACAAATATACATTATTCACAAATACATTGTGGATATTTTGAACACGTGTTTTAAATCATAAAAAGGCTAAGTGTCAACTAGTTAACAAAATAAAGAACATTCAGAGTTCTTCATTTGTGGAGAGACCAGCTTTTTGAAGGGTTAGAAACTACTTTTGACTGGTTCATCTCTGATGATTGTGTCATTGTAATTAATATACAGTGATAAATGACAGTTAAAATTAAATATATTATTTTTGTTTGATATTGACAGCTGTTTGGGGGATTATTTTATGGGGACAAAATCCTTTTTTTTTACTGTACTGAAAGTCTTAATAGGTAGGCTAATGTCTACTTTATCACTGTAACGGTTAAACAGATCAAGTGCAAAATATAAATAAATGTATATATACTACATGATACAAATGTTGTATTATTAGACCAATTTTAAAGTTTTATCACTTTTTTTTTTCCTGAAATCCACCCTGAATCCACCCTTCTGCTGGGATCAGTATAATCCTGACTTTTTGGATCAAAGGTATCCCAATCCTGCTAAAAAAGTTTTGAACAACACATACTGAAGGTTTGATCCAGATCAAAACCAAGACTGGATTACGTGATCTAATCCGATTTCAGAATCCTTTTTTTCTTTTGAACAACCCATTTTCAAGATTTGATCCAATCCGATCAGATTACTTCTGAACAACTGGGCCCTGATCTGTTCAGCTGAACATTATTATATGCTACAACTTGTATCACAATGTGAAATGACGGCTTTAACGACATAAACTGTGTAGCTGTATCAGTGTCAGGACTGCCTCACGCTTGCCTATATGTTTGTTCAACTGCAAAACTTTTACAAACCTGGAAGTTGTGATAGATTTTGTAGCTGTGACACATTTTGCAAAATATTGCAAAACAAATTGTGAAAATATTTGTGAACAAATGCATTTAAAAATTGTGAGCTATGATCAGTTTCTCTTTGTGAATCATTGAAAATATTTGCAGCCATTTTGGCAGCGTCCTCCCACAGAGGAGCTGCAAGTTTTCTTTTCATAGTTCAAACAACTAAAAACATCAAAGCAGCACCAAAGCAACACTAACACATAAACAAAAAACACCAACACAACAACAACACATAAACAAAAAACACCAACACAACAACAACACATAAACAAAAAACACCAACACAACAACAACACATAAACAAAAAACACCAACACAACAACAACACATCACCAAAACAATACCAACACAACAACAACACCAATGCAACAAAACATACTGTATATCAGCTCTGTGGAAACCTGGAGTCAGCGTTCCTCCAGGATCCTGATAGGAACAGAAACTTTTCAAGAAAAAGAACCGTTGTCATGGCGACGGTGTTTACAGACCGGTACAAACACTCCTCTTTCCACGATGATTCATTATATCAGAGATATAATGTCAACATACACTAGGTGTTCCTTGTCGTGCCAATAAAGCTGATTGAAATTGATATAGTATTTATTAGGCTACATCAGGCCATCGGCCCACTGTGGCTGAAAGGCTTCTGACAAGCAGCAGGTCGTTTCATCAGCTGACCGTGTCAACAGTGAAGGAACTCTGAGTGTCTCTGAATGTCTCTGAATGTCTCTGAATGTCTCTGAATGTCTCTGAGTGTCTCTGAATGTCTCTGAATGTCTCTGAGTGTCTCTGAATGTCTCTGAATGTCTCTGAATGTCTCTGAATGTCTCTGAATGTCTCTGAATGTCTGAATGTCTCTGAATGTCTCTGAATGTCTCTGAATGTCTGAATGTCTCTGAATGTCTCTGAATGTCTCTGAATGTCTCCACAGCCTCAGAGTGTCAACACTGTGTCAGAGAACAGAACCAACAGAGAGTCTTCATGACGGACAGATGAGAGCTGACACAGTCTTTTCACTCTTCTGATGTTTTTGTTTTGCTCATGTTTATTCATTAGAACAGTTTGTTCTTCTGGAGAGAACGACACAAATGTTCTCCATTAAGGAATGTTTTGGTGGATGACTGATGACCTGACCTGGCAACCCTGCTGACAGGCCGGCCATGATGACACCTGAGACTGCGGATTGTACCACCTGGTAAATATAGACACACACACACACACACACACACACACACACACACACACACACACACACACACACACACACACACACTCTGCTGCACTACATGATTCTCAATGCTAACAAGATAGCTCTGTGCAGACCAGCAGGTTTTTCTCAGAAAACAGAAAACAAAAGAATCTGAGCAGGTTACAGAATACACAGTTCCCTGATTGCCCCGCAAAGCATTGTGGGTATTGGAGTCTTTGTTGTTATCATAATATAACAGAAGCTTAATTGGCCATATTTTCTTCAAATCTCAGCACATCAGCTTGTGGCTTGGCAGATTTCTTTAATTTTTCTGACCAACCTGCAGAATTTCAACAGGATTTATCACGTTGTCATGATTTTACAGTCAGTGGAACTTTTTGTGCAAGTTTTTGAAAGTTGATAGGTTAATATCTTGGCTGTTTTTGACTGATGTCTTAGCTTTTTGTAAACTAAGTGAAGACACACACAACTAATCTACCTGCCAAATTCCATGTCACTCTGCCCTGCGGGTCAGGAGAAGATTTTTAAAGACTATGTGCCAAATTTAGAAAATAAGTTACTGGACTGACACGGTGGTCACCTAAAAATAATCCCTATAAATAGTTCTGTGTAGATTGGGAGCTGAACCAGCGGGGCAGATCTCAGTGGGAAAAAAATTTAAAAAAAATAGTTCCTTGAAATGGTTCTGTGTGGAAAGCAACACGACAGGTGAGGCATTTCTTAGTGTCAAAAAATAATTCTTTACAAAACAAACAGAACACCGGCACTCACAGAACAACAGTCTTTTTATTTATTATGGGCAAAAACAAATGCGTTTCAGCGAGAAGCATCATCAGCCTAATCAAAACAGCAGAAATGGTAATTTCTATAGACAGGTGAGGTTCAAACACCAACCAGAAAAGAGAATACATAATTGCATAATAGGATCCATCTGTGAATGAACCGCCCAGATCCAGCCTCTCCTGATGAAGAGGAGTGACCACAACGATCAGAAAAAACAATAACTGGTGTCACAAGCTGAAAAGTCATGAATATATAAAACTGAATGTCCAAGACCGAAAACATATAGCAACAGACTATATAAAAAGAGCTATATAAACCAGATTAATAAATGAAGATGCACATAAATAAAAAAAGCAATTACTGACTAATGAATGCTCTATGTAAATAGAGCTCAAACTACTCAGTTAGTAGAAAAAAGTCAGAAACAGGATATGTCTATAATGGGGACACATAGCCTGTAAAAAGAAATAAATGAAGAGCGATATGACCCTGTTAGCCCAAATAGTTTGAATTTTAAAAAAAAATAATTGAAAAAATAATTCTTTAAAACAGTTCTGTGTAGAGCGGGGACTGCAGCATCGCTTTCTCACTGGCAAAGAAATATTTATTTTAAGTGTGGTGCCGAGGCTTTTCTCCACGGTGACAGAAGACTTCATTCCTGTAGGACTCAGTGATGGAGCCTCTGCTGGGTCAGTCTTCCTTCACACTCGTCACATGAATCTTCCCGTGTGTAACGGCCTTTCCGTTTAAAAAATATTTAAATATGAAAGTAGTTCTGCACAGCAAGGCCAACCTCTAGATCTCAAGTCGTGGGTTAAGGCAAGGCAGTTTAATTTCTACAGCACCATTCAGACACAAGGCAATTCAAAGTGCTTTACAAGGGCAGAGAAATACACTGAAAACAGGACATGAAGATGACATTAAGATTGCATTTAAAGGACATTAAAAGCAAGAAGACAAAAAGACATTAAAATTGCATTTAAAAGACAATAAAAACAAAAACAAGCAAATAAATAGTTAAAGATTAAAAAGAAGTTACATATTTAATTTATTGGAAAGCCGCAGTAAACAATAATGTTTTAAGCCCTGATTTAAATGAGCTGACAGTTTTTTCACCAAACTGACTTCGGTTCAGTCGGTTTGGTGTGAAAACTTTTAAAACAGTCGCCTGCTAGAAGGAAAAAGTTCCTGCTCGTCTGCTGGTGAGGAACAAAAGGTCCTGAAATTAGTTCGGTGCAGAAAGTCGACTCGGCCTTTCTCACAGCAGACTCAGAGCTGCAGGTTCACACACACACACACACACACACACACACACACACACACACACACACACACACACACGCACACTGCTGAAGTGTCCTTGAGCAAGACACTGAGTCCCAGTGAAGAAAGGTTTTATCAGCAGGATAGAGACGCTCTGTTTCTAATTAAATTGAATTTTATTCACAGTATTTATCTTTCTGTTCTGCTGCTGATCTGACTGCAGCATCAGTAAAGTTCAGCTCAGTTTGGTGAATGAAAGCTTATTTAATTTAGTTGTATATTAAATTATTTTCTGTGAAACATGAATTCATCTGAACTCAACACTGAAATATTATGAAACGTCAGTCTGTCTCTGCTCCCTGCCTCCTGCTAGCTAAACATAGCTTTCCCAGCTTCACCTCCTCTTTCCCCTCTTCCTCTTCCTCCTCCTCCTCCTCCTCTCCCTCCTTCTCTTCCTCCTCCCCCTCTTCTTCTCTCTGTCTTAATAAGGCAGCTGCTCCTCTCTCTGTCCGTTTGGCATTAGAAACCGGTTCCAGCCGCCTCGCCGAGCCTCTCGACATCTCACCGGATCGCCTTTCACACCCGACCGGACCGAGGCCTTGTGTCTAAAAACGCTGACGGGGGAAACTTCACTTCACAGGCTGGAACTTTTTTAAGCTCCAGTCAGTCCGTCTCTTCTCTTCCTGGAAGTCCAGCCTGTTGTTCAGGAGCAGAGCCAGACCGAGACCAGCAGGTAGAGAACTGGAGCTGCAAGACCAGCAGCGTTTCACACGGTAGACTGAAGAGAAACACTTTACTGAAATACTGTATAATGCAACATGAGTCAACTTTGCTCGAGTCCCGAGTCAGTCTCAAGTCTCAAGTCCCAAGTCTAAATGTAGATCACCAAGTCAAGTCCAAGTCATTAATGTCAAGTCTCAAATCTAAATGTAGAACAGCAAGTCAAGTCAGAACAAATCAAGAGTCCAGTATCAATTTAATATCTTAAAGAAAACTAAATATCTAGGACTTTTCAATGCAATATGGTTTTAATAGGATAAAAACTTGGTAAGAGCATCATGAGTTTGATTTCTATAATCAGTTTCAACTTCAATAAATTCAATCATTCCATACAAATTCAGAAAACAGAATTTAAATTCAGTCGTCTGCTGGAACAAATCTCATCACTTTCAATCTAAGTCATTTACACAAACACAAGATCTCAAGTCAAGACTTTAGAAACCTTTTCAAGTCATCAGAGTACAAGTCAGAGTCAAGTCCCAAGTCACCAGAACCCAAGTCAAGTCAAGTCTCAAGACACCAGAACCCAAGTCAGGTCTCAAGTCACCAGAACCCAAGTCAAGTCCCAAGTCACCAGAACCCAAGTCAAGTCTCAAGTCACCAGAACCCAAGTCAAGTCAAGTCTCAAGTCTTCTCTTCATGCAGCAAGTCAAGTCTCAAGCTATTAAAACTGTGACTCGAGTCCAAGTCATGTGACTCGAGTCCCCACCTCTTATTTTACATATTCAAGATGAGTACACATCCAGCCGGACATTTTGACTCGGCTGCCTTCTTACAATTCACAATACAGCAGAGTTGGGGATTCGAGTCACATGACTTGGGACTCGAGTAAAGTTGACTTGGTCACTCCTCTGCAACACAGAACAATTCAGTTGAAGAGTTGCGTGTTTCTCAGACGTTTCACTTTCATCGTATTTTTTGTGACTTCCGTTCTTGAACCTAAATGTCGGTCAGAAGCCCCGCCCACTGGAGCTCAGCTGCTCCACTCTCAACTGTTCCTCGTCAAAGGAGGTTTGTCATTGGTCATGTTTTTTTCCAACAACTCTGATTGGCCGATATCCAAAAATTATTTAACGCCCAATATTGCCCCAAAAAATCGTCCGAGATATCTGTTTACTAGTGTGTGTGGGGAAAATAAAGAAAGACAAATAGAAAAACTAGAAAATAAAAACTCTGTGCTCATCATATACAAATATTACTTAATAATACATTCATATAATATATTATTATTATATTAGTAAATCTCCCTTCATCCCAAACCCAATAATGACAGACAGAGAAGTTTAATCATGAAGTTAGTTTTATTGCCATTGGTTTAGTCAGTAGTGAATGAAGGTTTGAGCACAGTGATCACAGTGGCTTTACAGCATGGAGACCCTCCAGCAGCTCGGCTCACAGGGGTCAAAGGTCAATGAGACACAGGTGATGTCATCAGGGCATGAAGCTAACTCTTCATCAAACCGGCCACAGTTTACAGGATAGAAAAGACTCGAGTGGAGCAGACGGACTCAGCAGTGATTGGCTGGTGGCTGGTGTTAAGTTCAAGCCCTGAATGGTATTAATATCATTAATACATCTTTAATTAAGCTAATTATCTCCTAATCGATCCTCTAATCTACTGTTAAGAATGGAAGACTGGTGTTTACAGGAAGTCACATTGAGACAGAGTTACAAGAATGACAGACGCTGAATTAACATGATTAACATGATTAACATGATTAACATGATTAACATGATTAACATGGTTAACATGGTTAACATGATTAACATGGTTAACATGGTTAACATGAGGTACAGTGTGGTGCGGTTTGGGCTGGAAACACAGAGCAGAGCTGAGCTGAGTCCTGACATGAGGCCTTGTCTCCGTTAGCACTGCTTGGCTTGGTTTGGTTTGGTTTGGTTTGGTTTGACCAGCAGGACTTAAAAATAACACATGCACTTCTTAAATAATCAGGAATCAGGATTTAGTTTCTGCACCAGAGAGACTGAAAAAAACTAGTGACAGTTTCATTATTCTTCTCTTATCACTGTTTTTCTGAAGCAGATATCAATGAAATAATGTGAAGTATTCAAAATGAAAGCCACACAGAACTTCTCCACCATATAAACTGGTATTTCTGGTTAGGTCTGGTTGTGAAGCCAGTGGAGACAAGGCTTCAGAAGTATCTGGTAACACTTTATTGAAGACAGTTTAAATGGATTCTGTAGTTTCACTTCCAGCCTGCTGCAGCAGCTGAGCCTCCATGATGGAGGAACATGTAGAGCTGTGTGTTAGTGAATAAAGTGTAAATGTGTGTGAAGCAGCTGAAGCAGAGAGCAGCTGAGTCAGCTTGTTGTGGTGTGGCTGTAGATCCATTCAGTAACGTTCTCAGTAAAAGTGAATAGTGTGATAAGGTGGATTTGTTTCCAAATGTAGGTTACTGTGACACAGTAAACTGTCTTGTCTTTAGCCCTAGTCTCTACTCCAAAACATGAAGAGTTGGAGCTTGAGAAGAGTCAGCTCAGTTAACCTGAACAAACTGTTAGCTAGCTAACTAGCCAGCAAACACACTGATGTTAATGTCAACACGCTAACGCTAGCTGCTACTAGATACGTTAGCTACATGGAACCTCATCATGGCTGTAATTTAGTTGAATATACGGTGTTATGAGTTGTCATGTATATTTCTAACTATACTTTTACTGCATGTGATAAATGCAGACCTTCAGTAAAGTGTTAGCATGTCTTCCAGCTCTGCAGACTGGTCTCAGTTCAGCCCTGAAGTCTGTTTCCAGCCCTCAGACAGCGTTTCCACAGGAGAACGTCTGATGTTAACCTCTGAGGTCTGATGGTTCCACTGTTAGACAGCAGTCAACATCAGATCTGAGGTCAGCTTCCCAAACAACCTGGATACTGAACAGATCCATTATAAGTCGATGAGCAAAGCAAAACTAAAACTAAATTGAAATAAAAATCCAAAACTATAAAACAAACTATGCTAACCTTGCTACAAGGAAAATATAATGGAAAGCTGTTGTGTGCTGGTCTGGTTCAGCATGGTGCAGTTATACAGGAGGGGGAACAATAGATTTAAGTTGAGATGGTTTTGGGAAACCAGACGCTCTCTACCGGTGGAAACCCGCCGACAGTGGAGATGCTCGACAGTATCCTTTACCAAAACCCTGGGAGGACGGCCAGGCAGACAGACAGGCAGACAGACAGGCTGACAGACAGACAGACAGACAGGCAGGCTGACAGACAGACAGACAGGCAGACAGACAGACAGGCAGACAGACAGACAGGCAGACAGGCTGACAGACAGGCAGGTGGCAGCACTGAGCGACTCGCTAAGGCGAACTCTGTTAGCAGCGATGAAGGAATTTTGGGTAAATTACTGGTTTAGGGGATACAGTATTTTTTAAGTTTAATTTTCAGCGTTTTGGACACAACGCTCCTCTCCGATCCCCCACCACCTGTTTAAAAGACAAATGTCACTTTCACACAATGTGCTTAAAGTTACAAAAGCCGAAGTTGATTTTTTTTTTATTAGCGACTGTGAATTAATTTGGCTGTCATAAAGATCAGAATGTAAAACGTCCATCAGAGTGCTGACTGATGTGGTAGATCTGTAACTAAATTATCTGGGATGTTTTCATGTTAGCTAGACTGACAAGTTCCTCAATTAGCATTGAAACATCTAATTTGCATTGAAACGTCTAATTAGCATTGAAACATCTAATTAGCATTGACATGTTTAATTAGCATCGGAACAACTAATTAGCATTGAAACATCTACTTGACATTAAAACAACTAATTACTATTGAAATATGTAATTAGCTCTGAAACAAAGTGACATGTTTTAATGTTAATTCGGTTGCTTTACGGTTTTATTTTACCTCGACAGAATAAAGAAAGTGTCGGGCTTTCTTCATTTAGATTAGGCAGTAAATCAAATGGACAGTTTGACAGTTTGACACTTTATAAAAAAAGGCATTTAAATAGTTTATTTGTATTTATATTTTATACAGCCATTTTCCCAGCTCATCATTCATTATTCTGTAAAATGTAGATGCTCCAGTTTTTAAGTGTCTCATTTAGTCAACCAAGGATGTCAGTTTCCCTGTTTCTCATTTGGGACTGAAACTGTTGCAAATATTTTCAACAGTTTTCAACAGTTTGGGTGATAAGTAACAAAATCTGGATTCTGCATTGGTTTTAATCTAATCACAACCCGCCTCCTCTCTCCTGGTCTCACCGCTTTAATCAGCGTTTGGTTGAATTCAGTCAGGGAAGCAGAATGGTGCAGCGAGCGGCTGCCATGTTGTCTCTCTGCCTGGCCGCTCCACACAAACAGACGACTCAACCTCTTTGCAACCGGCTTTGCATAGCTGATTCCAAAATTTGCAATAATAAATCTTTACACACAATCACCTTAATAATGTGTAATTCATTTGATCGTTCACTGTTAAAATAAAAGCCATCATTCAAACCTTTTGAAAATACCTTAATTGGCATCTGAATCCTTACAACACAGTAGAATCATCTGTACAGTCATTAGAAAATCTGCTAAGTTTACAGTTTTACAGCAAAGTGTAAAGTTGACAGTACCTGTAAAGTGTACAGTATGCTGGTTTCTGAGTATAATTTCCCTCCCAGTTTACAGTTTTCAGCCCGAGGTTTGGAGGAAAGATACTGTCACAGCAGTTTTGGCAGAGCAGAGACAAAATGACACCAAACAACATCAGATTTTGGTAATGTACATTTCATTTTAAGTTAATTTTCCTACTTTTTTCTTAAATGACTACAGGTTTTACTTATTCACCTTTTGACCCACCCAGGCTACAGTCTATGACGAGAGACTAGATATATAAAAAAAAAAAAAAATCAGGAAATAATAAAACATTGATTTAAAAAAAGAGATATTCTAAACTTAAAATGTCAGTTTGATCATTAATTTTCTTTAAAATACTGCCTCAGGTTAGTTGTGTCAGTAAAATACAGTCATGTGTCATGCAGACACCTCAGTGGCACTTAAGTCACATTACTGTAATCTCTCTAAAGTTATCTTGATAATTAATCTCACTAGTTAAAATAATAAACCGCATAATCTCTAGATACGCTCAGTGAGTTGGGACAGCAGGTTCACAGGCTCAAACAGGTTCAAACTGGATTAGCAGACGAACCGAAACCAGATCTGGTCTCTACTGATCTGCTGGAGCTTCACTTCGGTGTAAAACAACAGAGATCTGGAGAAATCCTCGTTATAACAGGTGGGGTAACGAGACCTCGCTGAGCTCTGATTGGCTCTGAGTTTGGAACAGCTTTTCTGCTGGTAGAACAAGTTTCCATCGTTAGCTTAGCTACAATGCTAGCTAGTTTGGCGAGTAAATTTGAGCTAATATACAAACTCTCTGGGTAAATGAAACTAGTCAGATGAAATGGATGACAGTTTTGAATGAAGACTAAACTGTTTTGCAGCAGTTTCCTCAGTAAGTTTGAGTCATGAAGCTTCAGCTGAAGATTCTGCTGTTTTTCAGTCAAAACAACAAACATCTCGGTGTTTTGATGTTTTTCCTGCTGGTCGTTGGTTTTCTCTAACATTCTCCAGCGTTGTTTGTGCGTTGCCAAAAGTTTGGTTTTTTTTGCTAGCTAGCTAACTGTAGCAACTTCCTTGTTCCTACGACAGGCTGCAAGTGAGTTGCAGTGTTAGCTCCGCCCACAGCTCCATCTTTAGCTCCGCCCATAGCTCCATCTTTAGCTCCGCCTATAGCTCCGCCCAGTGACTGGTTTGAATGACAACAGCCCACAGCGAGTTTATAATAGCCTACTGTTTAAATTTCTCCAGTCCTCTGTTGTTCTACAGGGAGGCGCGGCCATGTGAGATCTCTCTGCTGCTGGACCTACTGCTTTGGACAGGAAATGGTTCCTGTATATTTGGTAAGAGGGACATTCTTTATGGTGATATCTAATATGAATGATTTACTATATATAGTACCAAGGAGTTCTTCTCTGGATTTGATTGGTGTAAGTCTGAAAACTCATACTGACTAATAATATTTAGTCATTTAGTAAACTGTTAAATCTGAGAAAAATAAACCAAATATGGAACAAATCACGCTGATTATGGATTTAAAAAATCATGAAGTGAGGTTTATTTTTTGAAAGTTTTACTGTTTCTGCTCCAAACTATTTATTTTGGTAGTATTTGTGTTCTTCCTGCATACTTTTTAGTATGTAGTATGTGTATTAGTACTGCATGTTCTTTAGATAGTAGTATGTGTATTTCTACTGCATACTGGTCAGTACACAGCATCAGTTTGAGTTTTCAGCCAAACGTCATCTGGAGCGATGAACTTCCTGGTTACTGTTTAAAATGACAGAGTCAGAGGAGGCAGTTACTCAGCCTGCAGAGCAGCTCAGTTCTTCAATTAGAAAACGCAAATTTAAGAAAATATTATTTTAGCCATCTGCCAAAATAAGAAACGTTGTCATTTTAGTAAAGTTTGTTGGAAAGAAACAAAATCTTGCTGTATCCTGCTCTTTATCAGAGGAGGCGAGCAGATGGAGGTGAAAGGTGAAAGGTGAAAGGTGAAAGGTGAAAGGTGAAAGGTCGTCTGCGCCGGGCGGTCTGAGGGAAACTGATGTTCAAACACACAGAGAAAAAGCTACGATCTAAAGAATCTAAAGCTAGAACTCTTCAAACACTTGAGCACTTGATAATTTGAAATCAAAAACAGAAGAAGATTCCCTTTGTTGTGTCAGAGCGTGACATCACTGCATCGCAGCGACCCGCCACACAAGCTCCGCCCCTCGCTGGTTGTTCACGTTAGCCAGACGCACAACGCCGAAAGGCTCGTCGCACCGGTGCAGCGGGTTATAATGTAACACACTATTAATGCATTAGAGTACGGAAGCCCATTGAGGACATACACTCAAACATTCCGTGATAACGAGTTCATTTTCTTTGTCATTATCTTGAGAAAACACATTTAGTTTTCCTGAGATAATGAGTAGGCTAGATGTGTTTGATGTTTTCTTAGGAAAATGATTTTTGTTTTTCCGACATAATTTTCTCATTAATTCTAGATGAAGTTATGGGCAGAGAGTAAATAATTTGTTTAGAAACAAAGTGTCTGGAGAAATGAACTCGTTATCACTGGAAAATGGTGTAAATAAACTGTATGAATAATGTCCTCAATGGGCTTCTGTATTAGAGATGTTTTATATCCAAAAGTTTTCATTAAAAGTGTTTTAGAAGTCAGCTGCTGTTTGTTTCCTTTTGGCAGAAGTCAAACAGATTTTCATATTATTGAGAATTTAGTGTGAAAATCCTCTCCGGTGCTGCAGAGCCTTCCGACCCGCAACACAGACCGGACCGGGGGAAACGCTTCAGTCTGCCGGTCGGTCCGGATCGACGCAGACGCCGTTTCCCACAATCCTCGGCGGGCGGCGGCTGCACGAGGCCGGCCGCCGGGAGGTTTGCTTACGGAGAAAAAGACGGTTCGTTTTCAGTTTCCAGTCCGGAGGGCTGGAGGAGGAGTGAGGTAGCCTGCAGCTGGAGGCAGAGGAGTTGTCGGTATGAGTTGCTCATACTAGTTGCTGTGTTGCTCGTGTTGCCGGCTAAACGTGAACAATCAGTCAGAAATCATCATCATCCTCATAATTACATACTGCATCAAATATATAACACACAAAGATATTCAATATATATATTTTTCATACTGTATGTATAAGCAAAATAAAAGCCTTCACAAAATAAATCTCTGATTCATTTTACAATATGTAAAACAAAACAAAAATTGTTATTTCTAACACGATTTCTTTTTTTAAAAAGTGCTAGCGATATTATTTTACAACAATGTGCAAATGTAGTTTGTTTTAGTATATCTTACATTCTAATCGTTATGTTTTCCCGCTGACAGGTCGGTGGTTGTTAGTGGTTGCTAGGAGACAGAGTTCTGGACACGCCCCCCAGACTGCTGAGGACGGGGAGTGGGCGGAGCCTCGCAGGACGTCCTGCAGGACTCTGGGTTTGGCTAGTCAACCGTATGGGCTCTAGAGTTAAGACAACGACGTAAGGCAAGGTTTGGCATCTAGCTGTGGCCCTCTCTCTCTCTCTCTCTCTCTCTCTTTCTCTCTCTCTCTTTCTCTCTCTCTCTCTCTCTCTCTCTCTCTCTCTCTCTCTCTCTCTCTCTCTCTCTCATCAGCTGATCTGACTGCAGTTAATTCTGACTTAAACTCGTTCTTCTCCTCCTCTCGGTCTTCCTGATGTTTCCAACCATCTTTCTCTTAATAACTTTGGGTGACGACGACATCAGAAATCTACAGCCGCCATCTTGGGCATCTTGATTCTAAGGCGGCCATTTTAGGTTTAACAGTTGGAGAATTCAATGGTACAATGAAAGTGTGTCCAACCTTCTTTCTATGAACAACTTAAGGAGTCTTAGTGTCTAAACCATCTAAATGTAGTGTCTAAATTTAGTGTCTAAATTATAGGACTTGTAATTTTTTCATAAAACATAAAACTGGTCAAATTTAAAGCAGCGATCTGAGAGATTCCAATTTTTTGGATTTTGGTGAAATCTTTGGTGATAAGCGGTGATTGCTGCTGATGAAAGTTTCTTCAAACCAGAAACGGATATTTATTTCGATTATTACTTTAAAGGTGTTGAATATCGGATTAAAAATTTGACTATCAGCAGCTATCCTAAATATCAGCATCGGCCTTCAAAAATCGTGGTGCGGCGGCCATGTTGGGCGTTCAGTAAGAGCGTTGTGGTAGAAACAGGAAGCGCTCGCTCGGTGGGAGGGGCCACAGTGCGTGAGACTGAGCTAGGCAGAGAGGACGAGCTGACTGGTTCATATTGGCAGCCTGGAGCCCTGGTCTGGGGTCAGGGGTCAGGGGTCAGGGGGTCGCTCCGTTTGGCACTTCGGTCGATCGGTCGGGGGCGACTGACGGGGACCGAACAGAAGCCCGACCTTCGACCTGCTTCTGTTCCTGACGCGGGCCCGCCGTGGGACTCGAGCCTCGGTTTGGATGTTTAGAAACAGATCGGAGGTCAGCTGGTGAACGCGAACCGCACACCGCTCAGGAGGCCGGACAGAGAGAGGCTGGTCTGGGGTCAGTAGGCGCTCGCTTTTCACAGTACAGAGTCAAGAGGAGCGGAGCTGGGATGATGAGACTCTGCAGGTCCAGGTGCAGAACTCACATCTCGTTCATGATCGCTGACTCGGGTTCCACAATCAAAACGTCACTTATAAAGTGCTGACATCATCACTTAACAGACTGGACCACGAGGGCGAGGTCAGTCCCATACTGGGTTTAGTTAGAGTTAGGTTAGTGCAATACTGAGTGTAGTCCAGAACCAGAGTTTGGTTAGTCCAGGACTCGGTTTAGTCCGGGACCAGAGTTATCTCA
The DNA here is from genome assembly GCF_046629955.1 of Centroberyx affinis. NCBI lineage: Eukaryota > Metazoa > Chordata > Actinopteri > Beryciformes > Berycidae > Centroberyx > Centroberyx affinis. The sequence goes on from NW_027280242.1 coordinate 21,924, forward strand.
GTCCGGCGTCCTGTACTGGCAGCGCGGTGTGTTCAGGCCCGCTGGTTATTCCGGGGCTCAGTCAGTCTGTCTGTCTAGAACTCTGTCTTAAACGGCCATTACACACACAGCCATGACAGTTTACATTTTACACGCAAGAGTCTGTAGACTCTGAGCTCATCTGCTGCACACTTACAAAAAAAAAAAAATTGAACCCATGTAACCTGTTTGTCAGTGTGGAGGTTGCTCTGTTGATGTAGTTTTATGTTATTATTATTTTATTAGTATTATTATGATGTTATGTCCTGCTTCCCTCCCAGGCTGCGTGTGTAATGGCCGACTGTGAGGCGACGAACACTGATGGACACTAACAGCTGAGGAGACACACAGGACAGTGTGTGTGTGTGTGTGTGTGTGTGTGTGTGTGTGTGCGTGCGTGTGCGTGTGTGTGTGTGTGTGTGTTGTCTGTCTGTGTGTGTCTGCCCAGACCCCTCCCCTCCCCCCCTCCCCCCCCTCCCCAAGACAAGATTGCATCGATACCCCACATCCAAGATGGAGGACACAAACCCTCCAGCCGGACAGAAGACATTCAGTAGATTCAGATCAGCAGCTTTTAGATTCTACTGAGAGTAGAATCTGTTCTCGGCTCTTCAGCCCCTCCAGGATTTGTAATTTTGCGATAGATTTGGTTAATTCATGAATGTCTTTTTAATAAAGTGCCAGGAACAATATTCGCCAATATTCACAATTTTCGGAGGATAACCGGTGCAGTCGAAGCCCTTTGCCAGTTACACGCTGGATTACTTCACAATTTTTTGGGAAATCTGTAAACGGAAGCATTAGTGGTTTAGTATTTCTAAAAGGTCCTGGAGGAGCTGCTCATCCGTCTCCTTCCCTTTTCCATCCTTTAACAGTTAAAAGTCTTCTGGCGACTCGGAGCGTTTGCTTCTGTCTGCTCAGAGACGTTTGTTGTCGAGGAGCCGGGCCGATCGATCGATCCAAATCCACTTCACAGATCAGTAACTGGAACCGTCCGGTCGGCTGGTCGGGTGCGGCGGCGAGGTGTCGGCCATCTTGTCGTGGGCGGGGCGGGGCGGGGGGGACGGGGCGGGGCGGCTTACATGACGCTCTCGAAGATGATGACCTTGTTGTCGTCGGTGCCGGGCGACAGCGAGGCCAGAGACTTGATGTCGGTGTCGGGGGCCATGTACTCCAGGTGGTGCGCCCCCCACACCGGCCGGGTCAGGTGGGCCCAGCGCTGCACAACACACAACACTGTTAGCTAGAACCGACCTGGAGAACCACCCAGAACACTGCAGAGGGACACAGCTAGCATCCAAACAACACAATCTCACACTAAAACATGAAGGAACACGACTGTGAACCGGCAGAGGCTCAGTGACAGGCGGGTGGAGGGTCGGGTGTTGTGGTCGTGTGTTGTGGTCGTGTGTTGTGGTCGGGTGTTGTGTTCGGGTGTTGTGGGCGGGTGTTGTGGGCGGGTGGAGGGTCGGGTGTTGTGGTCGGGTGTTGTGGGCGGGTGTTGTGGTGGTGTGTTGTGGTCGGGTGTTGTGGTGGGTGTTGTGGGCGGGTGTTGTGGGTGGGTGTTGTGGTCGGGTGTTGTGGGTGGGTGTTGTGGTCAGGTGTTGTGGGTGGGTGTTGTGGTCGGGTGTTGTGGGTGGGTGTTGTGGGTGGGTGTTGTGGTCGGGTGTTGTGGTCGGGTGTTGTGGTGGGTGTTGTGGGTGGGTGTTGTGGTTGGGTGTTGTGGGTGGGTGTTGTGGGCGGGTGTTGAAGGCTGGTGGAGGACGGTGATGAGTTTGACTTTGATGCCGCCAACTGGAGCTCAAATCCCAGCGTTTGCGGAGGAGATTTCAACTGTGAGTCACATTTTCATTTTTAGCGAACGTTTTAACGTCTTATTTAACCCACCAAAGCCTTTCACTAACCTTAACCGAGTTGTTTTAGTTGCCTAAACTCAACTGTTAGCCAAACTTTGGAACATATTTCAATTCATTGCGCAGGAGCGTAATTCAGTCTGTGGTGGAGAAACATTATATAACACGTGTCACAGCACATAAATCTGCGTTTCAGAGGTCGTGTTCATTTCACGTATTTGTGTGAGATCATGTGTCATTCAACACAGCTGAGGACTTCAGACTGACCTGTCTGTTATCAGGTTAGCTAACGGTCAGGGCGTCCTGGAGGCTCACACCATGTAAACACAACATGCTGGGTGTGAATCTGGCCTGGGACTTTTGTCGCATGTCCTCCCTCTCTCTCTCTGTCTTTCCTGTCTCTCTCTTTACTTTAAACTATCTAATAAAAAGGAGGAAATGCCAAAAAATAATCTTAAACAAAACAAGTTAGCTAACAATCTTAAGAACAACCACAACACCTGCTTTGATTTAGTAGAGAGGTTAGTTAGCTAGCTTACTAGTTAGTAAAAAAATCAGTTTCTCCATCATTGTTGTAGGATATGACGGTGGTTCCTTGTGGTCTTTGTCCCGCCCCTCCTCCAACATGATTGGATGGATAGTGGAAAAAAAACGCCAAAGCTCGGCCTCGGTGCCTCATGGCACTCCTGCCGTTTTTAAACAAATGCAAAAACGCAGCACTGTGAGCTACTGACCTCTTTGAAAGTTCCCTTGGCTCTGAAGAGTTTGTACAGCACACTGACGGGGATGCAGAGCATGGAGGACAGAGCCAGACACCAGCCAATCACCTCGCCCCACCACGGGTACACATACACATTGTTGTAGGTCAGCGGCTTGTAGTTGACCAGGTGGAACAGGAAGATTCCCTGTTGAGGAGAGGAGGAACAGGACGTTACACTGGCTTCTGATGATGCCTCCTGTGGCGGCCATCTTGGAGGTCTTCAGCTCTGTGAACAGCTGACTGTGTTTCTGTCGTCTCAACAGAACTGAACAGACGGTTCATTTCTGTCTGTTTCTGACTGAACTGATCATTTCATCACTGATCCATCTGATTGATTTAGTGTTTAGATAATGTCAGCTTGTTAGCTAGCTAACCATAGCATCTGGTCAGCTAACCATCACTGTCTTGTTGTTAACACATCTGATTAGCACACTAGCTAACACATCTAGTAGCAGCTAGTGTTGTGTTGCTATTAAAGTCATTTGTAATGTGAATTTTGATGTGTTTGTGGTTTGTAAAACTCTGTCTGTGCACAGTGCTGTACGTATAAAATGTAATATGGTTTTATTGTATAGATTGTCTTGCAGACTCAACCAGCAACCTACTCCAGTACTAACCCTGGTACATATGTGCAGTTATATATGTTATTATACTAGTTAAACTTAATATTTAATATTAGTAATCTTACCATGCAGACACATTATAAAGTTATAAACTGTATGTTATTATAATAGTATGAGTAAGCTCACCATGCAGACACACGGTGTGATGAAGGACCAGCACCACTTCATCCAGGGGAACGGCCGGTAGCCGATCATACGAGCGACATCATCCATGAAGCGGTCAGCACCTGCAATGTGACATCATCAACCATCAGATATCTGTATCACTATAACAAGATGAACTCATGAAAATGTTATAATGTCATTAGAACAACATGAATATGTATATATATACTCTGACATCATATACTAAGACATACTATACTCTGATATACTATATTACAGATTTCACTATGACACTATAATATACTAATTTACCATACTATGACATATTTTAGTATGACATATACTGTAACATACATTTTTACAATGATGGCATGCTATACTATGACATACTTTACTAAAACATATTATACTGTGACATTTTACTATGACATATTTTGTTATGAAATATTATAAAATGACATACTTTACTATGACATTATACCATGAGATGTTAACCTACGACATATTTTACTATGACACACTACACTTTGACATGTGTTACTATGAAATACTATACTATGATTTACAAACTATACTATGGCATGCTACTATGATACACTATACTATGATTTAGTTTACTGTGACATACTATACTATAATATTTTACTATTTACTATATTACTATTTACATTTTACTCATTTTACCATGATTTCCTATATTATACTCTGATATACTTTACTATGACACATAATACTATAACATACTTTACTATCGCAACTCTTATTTTTCACTGACATACTATACTAGGACACACATTACTATGACATACTAAACTATAAAATATACTATAAAATGACATATCCTACTATACTATCACATACTATAGAATGACAAACTATATTACATGTTACTATGATATACTATACTATGACTTGGTTTACTGTGACATACTATTCATAGTATTCCCATGATGTCACATGCATTTCCTACCAATATGGCGCTTTACAATACACACAGCTCATTGGCTGTTTGTCATTTGATTGTAATCAGCTGGTAATTCATTACAATCACTTGTTATTTTCCTACCAAGATGGTCATGTGATGATGTAACAGAATACTATGAATACTATAACATTTTACTATGATTTATTTTACCATTATTTATTATACTATGACATACTATCCTGTGACATATTTTAGTGTGTCATAATTTACTAAAACATACTGTACTATGACGTACTATCCTACAATATATTTTACTATGACACACTACACTTTGACACATGTTACTATGAAATACTGTGATATACTTTACTATGACAAACTAGATGACATGTTATTATGATATACTGAATTATGACTTAGTTTACTGTTAGATACTATAATATAACATTTTACTATGACATACTGTATTTCACTATGACATGCTATGCTAAGACATACTAAACTATGACCTACTTTACTGACACACTATGCTCTGTGTGTGTGTGTGTGTGTGTGTGTGTGTGTGTGTGTGTGTGTGTGTGTGTGTGTGTGTGTTCGTACCGTAGACCCAGGCAACTACTATGCATTCCCAGAATGCTTGCCACAACAGAGTCATTCCACTGGCCGAATAATAGTCAAACAACTGGAAGACATACATCCCTCCTACAGAGGAGAGAGAGAGAGAGAGAGAGAGAGAGAGGGAGGGAGGGAGGGAGAGAGAGAGAGAGAGAGAGAGAGAGAGAGGGAGGGAGAGAGGGAGGGAGGGAGAGAGAGGGGGGGAGAGGGAGACAGAGAGCAGAATACATTTGTATTTTCTCTTTAATGATTTGATCATCATTAGCAGATTTTATTATCATTAGGATTCTCTTTCTTTTCCTTTATCTAATAGTTTGCCCTCGATGGTGGATTTCATATCATGTTAATAAAACAAGTTGAAATTAAGTGAGAGAGAGAGAGCAAGGTAAAAGAAGTTAAAGTGTTAGCAATGATTCCCTGCATGACGGTAAAACATAAGTGGCTGTGGAGAAAATGAAAAGAAAAAAAAACATGAATTGTGGTTCATCATTCAGTCGGTGGTGGATCTGTTGGATCCAGTCTGTGAACAGCAGCATCGTCTGTTTGAATGTTCTGTCAGTCCTTCAGTCAGGAGTCAGCGGAGGTCTCATTATGGAATCTGATTCTTCAGATCGGCCAATCGGGAGGCTCACTGACCTGCGTCACCATGGAGAGGTCGATGATGAAGCAGAGCAGACAGCAGATCGCCACGGCGATCTCCCTCTTGTAGCGATGGTAATACTTCCCAGGAAACAGATCCAGGATCCCAGTGACAAAACCCTCAACTCCCACAAACTGCAGGCAGAGGGGAGACAAGCTGGGTGATTGATAACTGATTCTCTGATTTACTAACTTGACAGATGTATTGTGTGTGTGTGTGTGTGTGTGTGTGTGTGTGTGTGTGTGTGTGTGTGTTGTGTGTGTGTGTGTGTGTGTGTGTGTGTGTGTGTGTGTGTGTGTGTGTGTTGTACCTGGCTGTCCAGCCCCAGCAGCAGCAGCATGAAGAAGAAGAGCGCCGCCCAGACCGGAGCCACCGGCATCAGACTGACCGCCTTCGGGTACGCAATGAAGGCCAGGCCCGGACCTGCTCACACACACACACACACACACACACACACACACACACACACACACACAGGTGGAGAGACAGGTTAGCTGCTTAATACGCTACAAAAACACACACACACACACACACACACTGCACTAGAGAGAGGACAGTGGAAGTCAACATAGGCAAGGATGAAGAGAAGAGAGAGAGAGAGAGAAGAAACACACACACACTGATACAAAGTGTGATCTGTCTTGATGCTTTGGTTGTTCTTAACTTTCATACTAATAAAGCACTTTGAATTGAATTGAATTGAGAAGGAGAGAAATAAAGAAGTGAGAGAGGCATGAGAGACTTAAAGGGAAAAGAGAGAGAAAGAGAGAGAGAGAAAAACTATCCTGAATTTCCAAACTCCGCTCCAGAGTTCTCTCTTCTTGTGATGTAGAGGTGAGGTTAAGTCTTTTTTTTTTTTTTAAATATGCGTCAACAGAACAGTGATGTCACGTTAAATTCCTGGATGTTTTTCACCATATTAAAACTGTGTTAACAGAGCTGTGACCAAGTCAACTCTGCTCGAGTCCCAAGTCAGTCTCAAGTCTTAACACACAAGTCTCAAGTCAAGTCCCAAGTCTAAATGTCGATTACCAAGTCAAGTCCATGTCATTAAAGTCAAGTCCCAAGTCTAAATGTAGAACAGCAAGTCAAGTCAGAACAAATCAAGAGTCCAGTATCAATTTAATATCTTAAAGAAAACTAAATATCTAGGACTTTTCAATGCAATATGGTTTTAATAGGATAAAAACTTGGTAAGAGCATCATGAGTTTGATTTCTATAATCAGTTTCAACTTCAATAAATTCAATCATTCCATACAAATTCAGAAAACAGAATTTAAATTCAGTCGTCTGCTGGAACAAATCTCATCACTTTCAATCTAAGTCATTTACACAAACACAAGATCTCAAGTCAAGACTTTAGAAACCTTTTCAAGTCATCAGAGTACAAGTCAGAGTCAAGTCTCAAGTCACCAGAACCCAAGTCCAGTCCAGTCTCAAGTCTTCTCTTCATGCAGAAAGTCAAGAGTCAAGCAATTAAAACTGAGACTCCAGTCCAAGTCATGTGACTCATACATAACACAATGCAATTACAGTTTTCATTAAGTATCATTAAGTGTTAACACATTGTTGTGTAACACAGTCCTTCTCCTCAGGTTAACAGACTGGAGCGATGCTGCCTTCAGGTCATGTCAGATTTACAGTAAATTTGAGCTGCCGACTGGGAAAAACTGTTCACATCGCCTCCTACTGATCATCAACTTGGATTTCTCCCACTTGGCGTCACAAACTGTGGAAGTCTGTCTGATGTCTGCGGTCCATCATCATCATCATCATCATCATTATCATCATCATCATCATCATCATACTATAAAGCAAGGACTCTCTGTCTGTCTGTGTGTCCGTCTCAGATCTCGAGAACCGTCCGATCGCAGTGTGGGATCGGACACGCGACGCGATCAATATTAATAAACTTTGAATAAACAAGTGAACAGCTCTGAGCAGCATGGTGATGCACTAGTGATAATAAACATCAACATTGTGAGTTATATTCACACCCATACAGTCGGCTGTAGTGAGTCACGTCTGCTGGTTTGTTGATGCTTGATTTTAAATTCATGAATACAAATTATTTTGAATGTCGGCGTTCTGGCAGCTGAAACACCTGAACCCGTCCCGCTCTGCTTCTTCGGTCCTGGTCTTGGACTCGGACCGGACTAAAGTCTGGACTTCAGCTCTGCTGGTGTTATAATGAGCTCAAAACCCAAAGTCAAAATGAAAAATGTATTGCTATGTTCACAATAAAACAATATTACATCTGATTCAGGGAGCGTTAATCTGACGCTTCTCTGAGTTTCGGTGTGTGTGTGACGGCCTGGTGCTGATCACAGGTGTGTGTGTGTGTGTGTGTGTGTGTGTGTGTGTGTGTGTGTGTGGTTAGTACACGGTAATGCTTTGAAGGAGAGATCAGAAAGGAAGTAAGCAAAGATGCAACTTTCTACCAAACATTTTCTCCTCCTTTCCTCTCCTCCCTCTTCTCTCTCTTCCTCTCCTCTTCTTCCTCTCTCCTCCTTTCCTCTCCTCTCTTCTCTCTCCTCCTCTCCCCTTCTTCCTCTCCTCTGTCCTCCTTTCGTCTCCTCCTCTCTTCCTTTCATCTCCTTTCCTCTCCTCACCTCTCTCTTCCTCTCCTCTCTCCTCCTTTCATCTCCTCCTCTCCTCTCCTCCCCTTTCCTCTCCTCTCTTCTCTCTCCTCCTATCCTCTTCTTCCTCTCCTCTCTCCTCCTTTCATCTCCTCCTCTCCTCCCCTTTCCTCTCCTCTCTTCTCTCTCCTCCTATCCTATTCTTCCTCTCCTCTCTCCTCCTTCCATCTCCTCTCCTCCCCTCTCATCTCTCTACTTAACATTGATAATTAAAGTCTTGTATCATTAAAAACTCATGAGAAATCTGTTGTTCCATTCTGCTCTGCTCCTTTTTTTCTGTCTTATTCTATTCTGTTCTATTCTATTCTATTCTGTTCTGTTCTGTTCTGTTCTGTTCTGTTCTATTCTGTTCTGTTCTGTTCTGTTCTGTTCTGTTCTGTTCTGTTCTGTTCTGTTCTGTTCTGTTCTGTTCTGTTGCAGTACTCAGAGTTAAAGCTGTACAGACTGTATGATATTCTGTATGATATTCTGTATATTGGGTTTGTGTTTGTTACCTTGTTGCTGCTGCGTGCCGAGCCTCTTGAAATGGAGATGAGTCACATCTCA